>NC_134399.1:166479977-166779977 GCF_050003625.1 Haematobia irritans | reverse complement strand
TCTGTGGAATTTTGTCTCAAAATTTTATTTCTATAGAATTTTATTTCTATAGAAAAATTTCTCACAACAATTTGTTTATATAAATTTTTCCAAAATTTTATTTTTATAAAGATTTAACAAAAAAGATTACTAATTTGGGTAGAATAGAATCGTAATACAAATTTATATTCTAAGTTATATGCGTTGCATATTCATGTTTTAAGATAATAAAGTACTTAGAAACATTTTTGTTTTGTAAAATTTTTTAAATTTAACGAAAAATATAGTAGGGAAAATTGTTTGGGAATGTATAGGAAAGTAGGGAATTTTTTGTTGTCCTTGTAGGGTAAACCGAACATTTTCCCTGGCAACATAGACTATGAGATATAGTCTGATTGAAACAAAGCACCCATAGACATGTACCCCTTAATTTTCTTAAATATGCAACTGCGGTTTATCTCCCAGACCTATATGTTACTCCACAAATGCTTATGATTACTAATTCTGTAATGGTGGTTTAGGGTATTATATAGTCGGCCCCGCCCGACTTTCTACTTTACTTAATTGTTTAGTTAATTAAACTATGCGAAAAATTACTAAAGGTAAGAAAACTTTCTCAAAACATGATAATTCCATGAACTAAAATGGAGTTAAATTGACTTTAGTGAAATATAGGGTTCACTTTTTTTTTGAGTGTAGAATGATACTGAAGATTTGTTTTCAATTTTACAGGACCAGTTGACTTAAGGTCAACTGAATTTTCTTGTTTCTAAAGATACCCACTTTATAGTCAGGTGACCTAACTAAAGGAGCTTTCACTTATTTCCTTCTCTTATCACAGCAAGGTCTCTGATTCTAACTGTCCAAGCAATATTCCAAGCAATATTAAACTAAATATTCGTAATATTTTTGAAATTGGTATTTCTTTCCAAAAACTAATTTTCTTTTTATCAATTCGTAGGAATTATTTAACAACAATTCGTAGGAATTATTTAACATCCATCATTGTTACACTTGTGTCTACTTAACGAATACATTACCCTGTTCCTTTTATATTGTAATCCATCAAATGTTTCTACCAGAACATGCTTATTTCAAGAGTTTTCTAGTTGTTAACAAAAACCAAAAAAAAAAACAATAATAAAACAAATAAATATATAATAGTACAACATTTTACATATTTCTAACTCTACACTTATGTTTTACCCATTGTAAATGTTGAGCTATAACTTAGGGCAATATGTTACGCCAGTGTAAGTGTTAGTATTAACGAATGCGTATGGTTTTCCAGGAAAAATACAATAAAAATGAAGAGAATACTTTCCCAGTAACAATGGAACAAAATTTTTTATAGAATTTTGATCAAATGTAGTCGATAGAAATAAAAATTTTGAAAATTTATTTTATAGAAATATGTTAAAGTTTTAACTAAATTGTTTCTGGAAATAAAATTTGAAAAAGGAATCTATAAAATAAAATTTGGAAAAAATTTTCTGTAGAAATAAAATTTTGACAAAATTTTTTATAGAAATCAAATTTTGATAACAATTTCTATATAAATAAAATGTTGACAATATTTCCTATAAAAAACAAAATTGACACAATTTTCTATAGAAATATCATTTTGACAAATCTTGATAATATTTTCTATAGACATAACAAATTTGAAACATTTTCTATAGAACTAAAATTTTTTATAGAACTAACATTTTGACAAAATTTTTATTGGAATAAAATTTTGACAAAATTTTCTATAGAAATAAAATTTTGAAAAAAAAAATCTATAGAAATCGAATTTTGACAATTTTTTTTATAGAAATCAAATTCATAAACAATTTTATATAGAAATAAAATTTGGAAAAAAATGTTCATAGAAATGAAATTTTGACAAAATTTTTTATAGAAATAAAATTTTGACAAAATTTCTCCAGAAATCTAATTTTGATAAAATTCTCTATAGAAATAAAATTTTAACAAAATTTCTATAGAAATAAAATTTTGACAATATTTTTTAAAGAAAAAAAATTAACAAAATGTTCAATAGAAATAAAATTTTGACAAATATTTTATTTAGGAATAACATTTTGACAAAATTTCTATAGGAATAAAATTTTGACAAAATTTTCTATAGAAATAAAATTTTGACAAAATCTTTTATAGAAATCAAATTACGAAACACTTTTCTATAGAAATAAAATTTGGAAAAATTTTTCTATAGAAGTAAAATTTTGACAAAATTTGCTCGAGAAATCAAATTTTGATAAAATTCTCTATAGAAAGAAAATTTTGACAAAATTTCCATAGAAATAAAATTTTGACAATATTTTCTAAAGAAAAAAAAGTAAACAAAATTTTCTATAGAAATAAATTTTGACAAATATTTTATTCAGAAAAAAATTTCGACAAAATTTTGTATAGAAATAAAATGTTATCAAAATTTTCTATAGAAATAAAATTTTGACAATTTTTTTATGGAAAAAAATTTTTGACACAATTTTCTATTGAAATAGAATTTTGACAAAATTTTCTATAAGAATAAAATGTTTGTAAAGATTTCTTTAGAAAATTTGACAAAATTTTCTATAAAAAAAAATAAATATTAACATTTTTGTTATAGAAATCAAATTTGGATAAAATTTTCTATAGAAATCAATTTCGATAACATTATCGATAGAAATAAAACTTTGATAAATTTTTCTATAGAAATCAAGTTTTGACAAAATTTTTTTTTAGAAATAAAATTTTGAAAAAAATCTATTGATATAACAGTATTGCAAAATGTTCAATAAAAATAAAAATTTGACAAAATTTTCTATAGAAATAAATTCTGACATTTTCTATAGAAAATAAAATGTTGACAAAATCTACTATATAAATCAAATTACGAAACAATTTTCTATAGAAATAAAATTTGGAAAAATTTTTTTATAGAAATAAAATTTTGACACAATCTTCTATAGAACTAAAATTTTGCCAAAATTTTCTCCCGAAATCAAATTTTGATAAAATTCTCTATAAAAAGAAAATTTAGACAAAATTTCTATAGAAATAAAATTTTGACAATATTTTCTAAAGAAAAAAAGTAAACAAAATTTTCTATAGAAATAAATTTTGACAAATATTTTATTCAAAAATTAAATTTTGACAAAATTTTCTATAGAAATAAAATTTTGTCAAAATTTTCTATAGAAATAAAACTTTGACACAATTTTCTATTGAAATAGAATTTTGACAAAATTTTCTATAAGAATAAAATGTTGGTAAAGATTTCTTTAGAAAATTTGACAAAATTTTCTATAGAAATAAAATTTTGCGAAATTTTCTATAAAAATTAAATATTGACATTTTTGTTATAGAAATCAAATTTGGCTAAAATTTTCTATAGAAATCAAATTTTAAATAAAATTCTCTATTTTGCCAAGCTTGAGATCTAAAGCTCAGGCATCTCAAGCTTGGCAAAATAAAGAATTTTATTTAAAAATAAAAAGATCGAATAAGAAACAAAAAAAAAATTAAATCAAATTTCGATAACATTGTCGATAGAAATAAAACTTTGATAAATTTTTCTATAGAAATCAAGTTTTGACAACAATTTTTTTTAGAAATATTGACAAATTTTTTTATAGACATAAAATTTTGAAAAAAAAATCTATTGATATAATAATATGGCAAAATGTTCAATAAAGATAAAAATTTGACAAAATTTTCTATAGAAATAAATTCTGACATTTTCTATAGAAAATAAAATTTTGGCAAAATTTTCTATAGAAATAAAATGTTGACAAAATTTTCATTAGAAATAAAATTTTAAAAAATATATCTGTAGAAATTAATCTTTGACGAAATCCTCTTCTATAGAAATATCATTTTGACAAATTTTGATAATATTTTCTATAGAAATAAAATTTGGAAATAATTGTCTATAGAAATAAAATTTTGACAAAATTTTCTATATAACTAAAATTTTGACAAAATTTCTCCAGAAATTTAATTTTGATAAAGTTCTCTATAGAAATAAAATTTTGACAAAATTTCTATAGAAATAAAATTTGGAAAAATTTTTCTATAGAAATAAAATTTTGACAAAATTTTCTATATAACTAAAATTTTGAATAAAATTTCTCCAGAAATAAAATAAAATTCTCTATAGAAATAAAATTTTGACAAAATTTCTATAAAAATAAAATTTTGACAATATTTTCTAAAGAAAAAAACTTAACAAAATTGTCAATAGAAATAAAATGTTGACAATTATTTTATTTAGGAATACACTTTTGACAAAATTTTCTATAGAAATAAAATTTTGAGAAAAATGTCTATAAAACTAACATTTTGACAAAATCTTTTATAGAAATCAAAGTTTGAAACAATTTTCTATAGAAGTAAAATTTGGAAAAAATTTTCTATAGAAATAAAATTGTGACAAAATTTTCTATTGGTTGGTTGGTAGTTGGCGAATGAAGTAACAGGAAGCACGCTCAAAATAAACCCAGCTAACTGCACTCAAATCGATGATTTGACGGTGGCAAAGGAAAAGAGATATGTTTGTACGAATTTATTTCGGCATAAGCCGGCTATCATAAACCTTTTTTCGGCTATACGTAAAAGTGGACCGATATGGCCCATTTGCAATACCATCAGACCTACATCAATAACAACTACTTGTGCCAATTTTCTATAGAAATAAAATTTTGACAAAATTTTCTATTGGTTGGTTGGTAGTTGGCGAATGAAGTAATAGGAAGCACGCTCAAAATAATCCCAGCCAACTGCACTCAAATCGATGATTTGACGGTGGCAAAGTGTACGAATTTATTTCGGCATAAGCCGGCTATCATAAACCTTTTTTCGGAAGGTTCAAGTGTGGTTCACTTTGGGTTTAGTGAACTGCCTGAATTTGTTCTGATAATTTGTTGATAGTTTTGCTGCAAGTAGAGGATGCTGATTAGGAATGTGGTAATTCCCAAATTTATTTGGACATTGCCCCAATAAATTTGACAAACATTCTTTTCCTCTGTTGGTTAAGCTAAACTTGTAGTTTAGTCAATGCATGGTTTTAAGATGAAATCAAAAACAACGATAATGAAATAAAATTTTTACAAATTTTTCTATAGGAATAATATTTTGGTAAAGATTTCTATCGAAAAATATTTTGAAAAAATTTTCTATAGAAATAAAATTTTGCGAAATTTTCTATAGAAATAAAATATTGAAATTTTTTTATAGAAATCAAATTTGGATAAAATTTTCTATAGAAATAAAATTTCGATAAAATAGTCGATAGGAATAAAATGTTTATAAAATTTTCTATAGAAATCAAGTTTTGACAAGATTGTCTCTAGAAATAAAATTTTGAAAAAATTCTCTATAGAAATAAAATTTTGAAAAACTTTTCTAGAGAAATACAATTTTGGCAAAATTTTCTATAGAAATAAAATTTTGACAAAATTTTCTATAGAAATAAAATGTTGACCAAATTTTCTATAGAAATAAAATTTTGACAAAATTTTTTATAGAAATAAAATGTTGACCAAATTTTCTATAGAAATACAATTTTGACAATATTTTCTATAGAAATAAAATGTTGACAAAATTTTCTATAGAAATAAAATTTTGACAATATTGTCTATAGAAATAAAATTTTGACAAAATTTTCTATAGAAATAAATTCTGACATTTTCTAGAGAAATCAAATTTTGAAAAAATTTGTTCAAATCCTCCCCAAGGTAATGGTCTCTAATCACGTAGAGAGTTAAATGTCATAACTTTTGAAAAAATTATTATCAAAAGTACGCAACATTACCCGAATGATTTATAAAATTTACACTGTCATAATACTGACATACACCCATGTATATACATTAGATAGGGTCACGGCCTAAAGGAAAAAAATAAGTTGATGCGGTCACCCCCCAGTTTTGTAGCATATTCGAAGACAATTTCAGAACACCAAATTTTTTTTTTCGTGCACCCTACGACACCCCGAAATACAATTTATTGTGCTGTGTCATCATTTGAAGTCCGATCGAAAAGAAACGCATATCGTTGTTCGTGGTTGATCAGGGGCTATATTTCGTGCATTGGTCATTTTTGACTCCGACGTTAAATTTGATTTTTAATATTTTTATTTCGCTTCGTATACCCCTATAATGCCCATTTCTTATAACCATTATAACGATCTTAACAAAATATGAAACTTTTGCTTTTGAAGTATTAACTTATATTCATAAACAAAAAAGTTACAGAGATTTTAAAAAGTCAATAGGTCACCCTACACACCACCAAATAGTTTTTGATGTGTTGTCATGATGTCCGATCGAAACCACATGCACATCGTTATTCATATCTACGAAATTAATTTATAAGGCATTTAGAACACAAAACCTGTTTATCTGTAAATTTCTAACGGTACCTTTGTATACATACTCGTTGTTTGCACTACGGCATTTTCTGCGTTATGCAAAGTGCATGTGTTTTTGCTAGAACAATTTGGTGGTGTGTAGGGTGGCCTATTGACTTTTTAAAATCTCTGTAACTTTTTTGTTTATGAATATAAGTTAATACTTCAAAAGCAAAAGTTTCATATTTTGTTAAGATCTTTATAATGGCTATAAGAAATGGGCATTATAGGGGTATACGAAGCGAAATAAAAATATTAAAAATCAAATTTGACGTCGGAGTCAAAAATGACCAATGCACGAAATATAGCCCCTGATCAACCACGAACAACGATATGCGTTTCTTTTCGATCGGACTTCAAATGACGACACAGCACAATAAATTGTATTTCGGGGGTCGTAGGGTGCACGAAAAAAAAGTTTTGGTGTTCTGAAATTGTCTTCGAATATGCTACAAAACTGGGGGGTGACCGCATCAACTTTTTTTCGTGACCCTATCTATTACACATTAAACATTTGTACAGTTATAAAACTTCTCGTTTACTCACCATCACATAAAGTTGTAAAATGTAGCAAAATCCATTAAGGAAACTCTCACTTCCTCACAATAAAAGGATACATGCGACATGAATAGACACTCTAGAGGTTTTTTCTTTGTGTTATGCAAAAAAAGGCCTTTTGTTTATGTTTTCTGGAAGCACTATAGAAGTTAAATTAAGAAATACGAAATGAGATATTCTATTTTGGAGAAGATATGCTCTAATTACAATGCTTATGTGACTATGGAATAAAAGTAAGTCAAAATGTGAGAAAAAATATTCATGTTAATTAATAATTCACATAAGATGAAGCAAAATTTTCAATGAATGTTTTTGTATTTCTTTCTTTTAAAATATTTTGACCACAACTATATTCGAATATTTGGAAAGAATGATTTCAATAATGAATAAAATTCGGCCTAACCGAATGAATAAAGGGTCATGAGTTCAATTCTAGTTCCAACCGAACACCAAATACTAAGCGATAAGAGAGACATTTATCATCCCAAATATGAGAATATTCGACACAGTTAAATATTTTTTGTTATTTTTTTATTCATTTTTCCATTGAAATTTGAAAGTTCGCCATGCAAAAAAATGTCAAGTGCCTTAATTTGGGAATTCCATGATGATTATTGTGGAATTTTATTGCGACATGTGACATAATACGACTCCATAAAAAACTGCTGACCATTGGCAATGCTCTTTCACGATACATCTAATCCTACAAATATTTATTGCTTCCAAAAATAGAAAAAAATAAAAATTCAGAAACACCAAAAATATTTCAAATACCACAAAAATAGAAATATTTTACAATTAACCACAAAAATAATAAACAAAAACGTTTTGCAACAATGACATCAAGTGGTGGTTGTTGGTGGCTCATTGGCTGTTTAGTTTCACTGGTAAACAACTCGTGGATATTGTTTAACATTCTGATAAAAACCATGCAACAACAACTACATCCGTTAACAGTCAGATGAACACACATACGCACACACACACACAAATATGTGTTGCTGTTTACAACCTAAGTATTTTAACAAATATTATAAACCACCCAGATAAAACCGAATAACAAATATACTCGAAATAAAATCACTTCTCACTTTTCCCTTTTGTTAGGATTACCAAAATTAAATGTTTTTTGTGAACATTTTCCCAACCGAAATTCTTTCATATACCACAACAAAATTTTGTGTAAATTTATTAAGCGTTTAAATAAACGGAAATATTCTAAATTAATGCAAGCGAGTATATACGGTTGGGGGTCTGGCCGAGCCGACTCTTAAATACCCTCTACAAAGGACTACATATAATAATGGACTTTGAACAAATCTCGTGGTAACGGATTAAATGATACTATATAGAATTTCAGGTGGATATTATGAAACATACTTCCTCAAGCTGAAAGAATGAATAAGTTTCTTAATTTCAAAAAAAGCAAACGATTCAAAATCCTCTCATTTTTGATGCTGTTTTATCTTAAATTCAATGATTCAATATCTCAGTTAATTATACCCTTCACCACTACTGTGGTACAGGGTATAATAAGTTTGTCCATTTGTATGTAACGCCAAGAAATAGTGGTCATAGAACCATCTTTTAGTATACCGATGGGCTTAGAATTAAATTCTGAGTCGATTTAGCGATGTCCGTCTGTCTGTCTGTCTGTCTGTCTGTCTGTCTGTCTCTCTGTCTGTCTGTCTGTCTGTCCGTCCGATTTTTGGCCGAATTTGGTTGAAATTGTGCACTAGGAGTACAATTAGTAGTATAGTCAAGTGTGCAAAATTTGATTGAAATCGGTTCAGATTTAGATATAGCTCCCATATATCTTTCGTCCGGACTAATATGGTCCTAAAAGCCAGACTTTTGGCCCAATTTGGTTGAAATTTTGCACAGGGAGTAGATTTAGCATTGTAGCTATGCGTGCCTAATTTGATTGAAATCGGTTCAGATTTAGATATAGCTTCCATATATATTTTTCGCCCGATATGGACTTATATGGCCCCAGAAGCCAGAGTTTTGGCCCAATTTGGTTGAAATTTTACACTAGGAGTACAATTAGTAATATAGTCATGTGCGCCAAATTTGATTGAAATCGGTTCAGATTTAGATATAGCTCCCATATATATGTTTTTCTGATTTCGACAAAAATGGTCAAAATACCAACATTTTCCTTGTTAAATCGCCACTGCTTAGTCGAAAAGTTGTAAAAATGACTCTAATTTTCCTAAAGTTCTAATACATATATATCGAGCGATAAATCATAAATAAACTTTTGCGAAGTTTCCTTAAAATTGCTTCAGATTTAAATGTTTCCCATATTTTTTTACTAACATTGTGTTCAACCCTAGCGACTTAAATTTTGAGTCTATAGATTTTGTAGAAGTCTATCAAATTCTGTCCAGATCGAGTGATATTTAAATGTATGTATTTGGGACAAACTTTTATTTGTAGCCACAGCTTACCATTGCACCACGGTGACTCCCACCGTTGTGCAACCCACGACGTTGTGTATGCCCGCCTTGCATACACAAGTTCGTTTTCTGCTTCGACCGAACACCAAAAAGTTTTTCAGCGGTGGATTATCCCACCTCAGTAATGCTGGTGACATTTCTGAGGGTTTCAAAGCTTCTCTAAGTGGTTTCACTGCAATGTGGAACGAAGTTCGGACTCGGCTATAAAAAGGAGGTCCCTTGTCATTGAGCTTAACATGGAATCGGGCAGCACTCAGTGATAAGAGAGAAGCTCACCAATGTGGTATCACAATGGACTGAATAGTCTAAGTGAGCCTGATACATCGGGCTGCCACCTAACCTAACCTTTATTTATAGCCCCCAACACATTTGACGGATATGATATGATATCGAAAATTTAGATCTACAAAGTGGTGCAGGGTATAATATAGTCGGCACCGCCTGACTTTAGACTTTCCTTACTTGTTTTAAAATGATTTCTTTAAATCAAAATTGTTTTTTCTTTACTTAAAGGGATATTTGCCTTACTTTAACCCTTTCGACCCCGAATTTTTATAGGTATCGCTAAAATTATTTTTACTTTTAATTATGTTGAAGTCATTTAAGAAGCGTCTAGCCAAAATTTCGGGTCACCACACCCATTCGTTTAGGCGGTAGAGAATGTTGCCTGTGGGCAACTTTGGGCAATTGTGACTACAAAATAGTTTGTTTTGTATTGATAGACGTATTACGTTTTATTGGATTTTTGTTAAGTTTTTTGTTATTTTACAGTAAATATATACTTAGATGCGCGCGTGAGTGGAATTTCAATCACGCTCAAACACATTCACGAAGAAATATTTGTACTCACGCACGCCATGTGGGTAGGAATTCACGGTCACGAAATGAATTCACGAAATGAAAAGTCATACTCGCGCACGATCACACATGAACAACGGTTATGTCTCACGCTTTCGCACGATTCACGACAATTTTCGTAATTCACGACAAATCTCGTGAGTCACGAATATTTTCGGAACACGACAATTTTCGTGGCTCAATAAAATTCTTGTAATTAACGATATTTCTCGTGACTCACGCTATTGAAATCTTAAGCGTGATTAAATAAGTAAGGGTGATTAAAATCGGTGAGCTTGAATTTAATCGTGAACGTGAATTTGTTCGTGATTGTGACTTTTTGTATCTGTTTTACCGTGAGTGTGAATTTTATCGTGAACATGAATTTTATCGTGAGCGTGGGTTGGACCGTGAAAGTAAATTTTTATCGGGAGCGTGATTTCGGAGAAAGTTTACTCACTCACAATCACGAACACAATTTGATTTTTACTCACGCTCACGCGCCACACATTTTTCTTTAATCCCGTTCACGCACATTCACAAGGTTTCGTTTAAATTT
This sequence comes from Haematobia irritans, assembly GCF_050003625.1. Lineage (NCBI taxonomy): Eukaryota > Metazoa > Arthropoda > Insecta > Diptera > Muscidae > Haematobia > Haematobia irritans. Next base: position 166,769,182 of record NC_134399.1, on the reverse strand, counting down.
CATTCACGAGATTTCGTTTAAATTTCATTCACGGCTTCGCGTGAATCACGCGTGACTCACGAAAATGTTTTGTTTTTTTTTTTTGTTTTTAACCCATGTCAATTTAACTGGCGGTGTAAAAAACCAAAGTATTATAAAGCGTCAATATTCGTGCTAATCCACTAGTATGTTGCCAAGAAGTGGCTTCCTCCCTTTTTACGATTTCTTCCAAATTCCCCACTGCACTGCAGATATGTTTTCCACATCATCGCCGCATTTCTCGTCACTGGGACATCCCAATTGAAGTTCAAATTTTTTTCAAAATCATTGTTTTTCAAACCTTTTTTCTCCAGGCCTTATGTCCAAAAATATGTAATTTTACTACCACAATTGCCCAAAGTTGCCCACAGGCAACTTTTCAATTTTAAAAATTTCTCATCTGTTGTTTTTTTGCAATTCTAAGATTTGACTTCCAGAAATATTTTATTTGACATGTACTACAATAGATTTAACAAAAACTTTCAACATTTTAGTTGCAATTTTTGAAAAAAGTCACATGTATAAAAACCTCTTTTTAAATTCGCAAATATTTTTTTCTTGAGGTACGTGCGTATTAATGAAAATTTTTTTGCTAATTGACAACCAAATTTGCTGATTTTTCATTCAACTTGAAGAAAACACTTGTAGCTTTCGATACTGTTACAGTTTTATGAACAAAAACAAAAACAACGCTGATAGTGAGTCTCAAAACACAAAAAGTTGCCCACAGGCAACTTTAGGGTCGAAAGGGTTAAAGATATACGGCATTAACAAAGGGACGTAAATTTCATATATTATGAACTGTCTTTTAATTAAAATTTCTTCATTTTGAAGAAATTTGTCCTTGTGTAAATTGCGTATCTTAAATTTTGATTAAATAATTTTTCATATCAAATCAAATTTTCTTCCAGTGTAGAGACTACATAACGTTCTCGATCTAAAAGAAGAATTTTTGTTTGTGTTCTCGAAAAATCTTAAAATTCTCGTCTAAGCGTTCCAGATATGAAATAATGCCCTTCAGATGATTCGTGCTGAGCCGTGTTCACTGAAGAAAATATTGTCGTGAGGCCAAAGAATTCACGTCCTTAAAATACGGATGCGAATTTTTGCTTAGCACAGACGATATAAATATAAAAGCGTTTTTTGATATAAAGCGTCTTTTATTATCCAAAAGTCGATAAACTTTCCATTGTCCTTAGAATTAAGTGATTCGACTTAAAAATGGGTATCTTTACATGAAAGAAAATTTTCTTAGACTATGGTCAATAATAATTCTGAAAAATTATTGAAATCGTCTTTAAATTTGTTGACTTTTTGTATCCTGACTGCATTATCCCACCTCAGTAATGCTGGTGACATTTCTGAGCGTTTCACAGCTTCTCTAAGTGGTTTCACTGCAATGTGGAACGCCGTTCGGACTCGGCTATAAAAAGGAGGTCATTTGTCATTGCACTGAAAAAAAACATTCCCGGTTCCAAAGATTTTGTCTTTACTTTAACAATTTTGATATTGATTCCGAGCCAAAGAAGCGGAGAATATAAGTAAGGATACTTTTAAGACACAATTCTCTTTTAAATTTAAGATTTGTGTACTTGCTTCTAGGACGCAAATTTTCATTTTTCGTTTTTTCAGTTTTTTTTTTCTTCATATAAAGTCCTTTAAAAAGGTGTTAACTACAAATTTATTTTCCAAATTCAGACCCGAATTCCAGTAGGAATTATGCTATGTTTCATGTAAAAAAACGTCTTTAAAATAAAGTGTTGAAAAACATGTCATATTGTTTAACGATTTTTTACTTTGTAGTCAAGATGCAAAAAGACAACAAATTTAAAGACAATTTCATTAATTTTAACGAATTTGTATGAATTATTAAAGTTGACCTTAGCCCAAAAATTGTTTCTTTCATGTTATTTATGATACCCATTTTTAAGTCAAATCTCTTAATTATAAGGACAATATTATTGAAAAGTTTATCGACTTTTGGACAAGGAAAATAAACTTTATATTAGAGAAATGCGTCTTCTATGCTAAGCAAAATTTGCATTCGTATTTCAAATACGTGAAATCTTTGGCCTCACGACAATAATTTTTTCAGTGTGAGGAATCGGGCAGCACTCAGTGATAAGAGAGACGTTTACCACTGTGGTATCACAATGGACTGAATAATCGAAGTGAGCCTGATACATCCCAGCAAAAAAATGAAAGTGCTTCTAAAGGCACAATTTTAAAAGCACTTCCAAAAATGTCCTCCAAAAGATGTTCTTTATTTTAACTACTCAGGAAGTTCTTTTAATTAATTTTTTTGCAACGCGCTTTTTTATATTTATGAAAGGAAATTTTAGCTTTTTTGTTTCAAATACACCCAGAAAAAAGTGACCCTTCTTTAAGTTAAAATGAACTCATTGTGAAGAAAGTTGAACTTCGTATAGCGCCAAAGACATTTTTATTTGTTTGAACGATGTGATTTTCGTAGAAATTAAGTAGAATGCATTCCATATATTAGTTAACATTTTCCTATATTCATGTACCACTATAATAAAGAATGAAAAAATTTAACTGAATTGAATTCATATATGGAATGATTTTATTCAACTTTTTTCATTCATTTGCACAAATCTTACATATTTGTGGTAAACTTTTTACTTCAAATTTGGAACCTTTCACTTTGAAAAAGTTGCTGCCTAGCAATTTTGTCCACCTTCTACAATTTCAATACCTACAAATATAAACAAAAAAAATCCTAAATCAATTTTTTCACAAAAGGTTAGCGTCACTGAATATTACCTGATAATTGAAGATTCCAAAATGAAGTCGAATGAAGGGGTTGTTATACTGCTGGTGTTTTCTTTTTTTATAAACCAATTTTCAGAAAAACGAACATTTTTCTCACTAATTTAAAATAACAAATATTTTATATATTTTATTTGTTTTTTATACCCTCCATCATAGGATGGGGGTATATTAACTTTGTCATTCCGTTTGTAACACATCGAAATATTGCTCTAAGACCCCATAAAGTATATATATTGTGGGTCGTGGTGAAATTCTGAGTCGATCTAAGCATGTCCGTCCGTCCGTCCGTCCGTCTGTTGAAATCACGCTAACTTCCGAACGAAACAAGCTATCGACTTGAAACTTGGCACAAGTAGTTGTTATCGATGTAGGTCGGATGGTATTGAAAATGGGCCATATCGGTCCACTTTTACGTATAGCCCCCATATAAAGGGACCCTCAGGTTGGGCTTGTGGAGCCTCTAACAGAAGCATATTTTATCCGATCCGGCTGAAATTTGGTATATGGTGTTGGTATATGGTCTCTAACAACCATGCAAAAATTGGTCCACATCGGTTCATAATTATATATAGCCCCCATATAAACCGATCCCCAGATTTGGCTTGCGGAGCCTAAAAGAGAAGCATATTTCATCCGATCCGGCTGAAATTTGGTACATGGTGTTGGTATATGGTCTCTAACAACCATGCAAAAATTGGTTCACATCGGTCCTTAATTATATATAGCCCCCATATAAACCGATCCCCAGATTGTGCTTGCGGAGCCTCAAAGAGAAGAAAATTTCATCCGATCCGGCTGAAATTTGGTTCATGTACCGATCCCCAGATTTGGCTTGCGGAGCCTAAAAGAGAAGCATATTTCATCCGATCCGGCTGAAATTTGGTATATGGTGTTGGTATATGGTCTCTAACAACCATGCAAAAATTGGTCCACATCGGTTCATAATTATATATAGCCCCCATATAAACCGATCCCCAGATTTGGCTTGCGGAGCCTAAAAGAGAAGCATATTCATCCGATCCGGCTGAAATTTGGTACATGGTGTTGGTATATGGTCTCTAACAACCATGCACAAATTGGTCCATATCGGTCCTTAATTATATATAGCCCCCATATAAACCGATCCCCAGATTTGGCTTGTGGAGCCTCTAAGAAAAGCATATTTCATCCGATCCGGCTGAAATTTGGTACATGGTGTTGGTATATGGTCTCTAACAATCATGCAAAAATTGGTCCACATCGGTCCATAATTATATATAGCCCCCATATAAAACATTCTCCAGATTTGACCTCCGGAGCCTCTTGGAGGAGCAAAATTCATCCGATCCGGTTGAAATTTGGTATGTCGTGTTACTATATGGTCTCTAACAACCATGCAAGAATTGGTCCATTTGTTATATATAGCCGATCCCCAATCACACAAAAATTGGTCCATATCGGTTCATAATCGTGGTTGCCACTAGAGCCAAAAATCATCTACCAAAATTTTATTTCTATAGAAAATTTTGTCAAAATTTTATTTCTATAGAAAATTTTGTCAAAATTTTATTTCTATAGAAAATTTTGTCAAAATTTTATTTCTAGAGAAAATTTTGTTAAAATTTTATTCGGTTCATAATAAAATTTTCATCATTGTCAAAATTTTATTTCTATAGAAAATTTTGTCAAAATTTTATTTCTATAGAAAATTTTGTTCAAATTTTATTCGGTTCATAATCATGGTTGCCACTCGAGCCAAAAGTAATCTACCAAGATTTTATTTCTATAGAAAATTTTGTCAAAAGTTTATTTCTATAGAATATTTTATTAAAATTGTATTTCTGTAGAAATTTTTGTCAACATTTTCTTTCTATAGAAAATTTTGCCAAAATTTTTATTTCTATAGAAAATTTTGTGAAAATTTTATTTCTATAGAAAATTTTGTTAAAATTTTATTTCTGTAGAACATTTTGTCAAAATTTTATGTCTACTTTGTCAAACTGAATTATATACGTATTGGATCGATCGTTTTTGATTTAATATATACCACGTATGGACTTACAAACAATTTAGAAGATGGTGTTAGGAGGTTTTAAGATACCTTGCCATCGGCAAGCGTTACCGCAACTTAAGTAATTCGATTGTGGATGGCAGTGTTTAGATGATGTTCCTACGCAATCCATGATGGAGGGTACATAAGCTTCGGCCTGGCCGAACTTACGGCCGTATATACTTGTTATTATATTAATTTACTATATTATTTTTAACAATCTCTCAGTATACCATAACAACGCGATCCCAACTAAAAAAACAACCCACGCGCAAACACATCGATTATATCGATGACAGGTATCGATTACAGGTAGATAAAAGAAATGTAGTAAATTTTCCTACATTCTAACAAGTGTGTTTCCTTAAGTTTAGAAAGGATTGAATACTTCTTAGTACGAATGAACTAAAATATTTTTCTATGCCAAGTGTTATTCGTATGTATGATAAGCTTTCTATAATAAAGGAAGTCAGAATTATCATTTTATAAGAAATTTAAATTTGAGGAAACTTGTTTTTAGTTCGGTTTTTGTTTATTTTTACGAATGCTTTGTTATCAGTGAATAAAATTTTCTTTTTCAGTAGTAAATTCGTATACCCAGCCAAGAAAACAGTAATAAAAAAATGCCATGCCTTATTCTAGTTAATGAACTATTCCTAACTGCTTTCAGTTTAGGATTTTTTTTACAGAAATTAGTAAATTTTATTATTTCACACAAAAATTTAACTGAATGGAAATAAAATGGCTAAACTAAATTGATGAACATTTTTTCCTTTACTTTCGAAGATACTTTTTTCTGGGTGTAGGTTAAAAACAGAATAATGATTTATAAAATGGTACAAATTATTAAAATTTTTTCGAACAAAAATGGTAAATCCATTCTAGAAAAATTGTCAATTTTTGAAAATATTTGATGGAAAATGTTTCAGACAAGCGGTACAATGCTTTAATATTCATAAACAAGTAAGGAAAGTCCAAAGTCGGGCTGGGCCGACTATATTATACCCTGCACCACTTTGTAGATCTAAATTTTCGATACCATATCACATCCGTCAAATGTGTTGGGTGCTATATATAAAGGTTTGTCCCAAATACATACATTTAAATATCACTCGATTTGGACAGAATTTGGTAGACTTTTACAAAATCTATAGACTCAAAAAAATTTAAGTTGCCCAATGCACTAGGGTGGAACACAATTTTAGTAAAAAAAATATGGGAAACATTTAAATCTGAAGCAATTTTAAGGAAACTTCGCAAAAGTTTATTTATGATTTATCGCTCGATATATTTGTATTAGAAGTTTAGGAAAATTAGAGTCATTTTTACAACTTTTCGACTAAGCAGTGGCGATTTAACAAGGAAAATGTTGGTATTTTGACCATTTTTGTCGAAATCAGAAACACATATATATGGGAGCTATATCTAAATCTGAACCGATTTCAATCAAATTTGGCACACATGACTATATTACTAATTGTACTCCTAGTGCAAAATTTCAACCAAATTGGGCCAAAACTCTGGCTTCGGGGCCATATAAGTCCATATCGGGCGAAAAATATATATGGAAGCTATATCTAAATCTGAACCGATTTCAACCAAATGTGGCACGCATAGCAACAATGCTAATTCTACTCCCTGTGCAAAATTTCAACTAAATCGGAGTTAAAAATTGGCCTCTGTGCTCATATGAGTGTAAATCGGCCGAAAGCTATATATGGGAGATATATCTAAATCTGAACCGATTTCAACCAAATATGGCACGCATAGCTACAATGCTAATTCTACTCCCTGTGCAAAATTTCAACTAAATCGGAGCAAAAAATTGGCCTCTGTGGTCATATGAGTGTAAATCGGCCGAAAGCTATATATTGGAGCTATATCTAAATCTGAACCGATTTCAACCAAATTTGGCACGCATAGCAACAATGCTAATTCTACTCCCTGTGCAAAATTTCAACCAAATTGGGGTAAAACTCTGGCTTCTGGGACCGTATTAGTCCATATCGGGCGAAAGATATATATGGGAGCTATATCTAAATCTGAACCGATTTCAATAAAATTTGGCACACTTGACTATACTACTAATTGTTCTTCTTGTGCAAAATTTTAAGCAAATTAGGTTAAAACTCTGGCTTCTGGGGCCATATAAGTCCATATCGGGCGAAATATATATATGGGAGCTATATCTAAATCTGAACCGATTTCTTCCAAAATCAATAGGGATCTATTCTGAGCCAAAACACATACTTGTGCCAAGTTTGAAGTCGATTGGACTAAAACTGCGACCTAGACTTTGATTACAAAAATGTGTTCACGGACAGACGGACAGACGGACAGACGGACATCGCTATATCGACTCAGGAGCCCACCCTGAGCATTTTTGCCAAAGACACCATGTGTCTATCTCGTCTCCTTCTGGGTGTTGCAAACATATGCACCAACTTATAATACCCTGTTCCACAGTGTGGAGCAGGGTATAAAAATTATAAAAATTATTTATTTGGCAAATTATTGCAAAATTTTTTAATTTACATCCAAAAAAAATGAATTCGGATCACATCTTAAGAAGTGCTGTAAATTCAGTGCAACGGCATTTGAAATGGTGGACGTCCGTCCTATGACAAGCCCGTATTAAATGCATCGCTTCTGCGTCCGTTTTGCACCACTTACGGATTCAAAAAGAACATTTTCACTACTTTTTTGGCGACGCTTTCTTTTGCTGGGATAGGGCTGCCACCTAACCTAACCTAATCTAATCCTAATCTACCATCGGTGGCTCCTGAATTGTGTTGGCCAATGGAAGATGTACATTTTCATCTGACCTCTTTGGCATGTAAACCCAATCATTTTGTTTGTTCACATACTACTTTTGGATTGGCTTATCATCGGAGAAAACCAAATTGGATAACTGGCTTCTTTCGTGCAAGCGAAGCACCTCCTTGGCTGTTTTTAGCCTTTTCTTGGGCATCATCGAGCTCTCTCACTTTTTCAACATCAATGGCTTTAACCAAAGCTCATTTTTCAATATGTTCAGCACACGAGCAAGTTTTCTACCACTGTGGAGTGAATTTCCATCAAATATAAAACAATAACACTAATATGCTTAAATTCCACCTCAAATAACTTTATTTCTGAATGCAATAGATCAAAATGCTTTTGTAAACTTAAAAAAAAAATCGAGCACCTCTGGCTCAGCGAATAAATCTCTTCCCGAATTTCGTATTCCATTAGATATAGTGAGATGTTGTCACATACAACACAAGTAAATGTAATAGAGATTCCCTCAATACCACCATTTTGTTGAATATTTCACTCAAGAGAAATAAACACGTGTGTTTTTAGTCTCCCTGGCGGAGCAGCGTTACCGTTGAGAATTTCTGAAAAGTGGCACAAAAAATGGTGGTACACTCATTTTAAAAAAGTGACAAAAAATAAACCTTCCATTATATATCCTTAGACATAAACAGAAATTTCAGAATCTGTTTCAGATATTGACACTCTTTTCGTTTAATGAACTTTTATTATTGCAGTTTACTTTGCAAAGTAGGGATTTTCAATTCGTTGGTAATTTTTACTTTTCACTATTCAAACAAATCGTATAATCATCCAACCATGGTAATTATAATTCCAAATGATTTGATTATTAGCAAACTCCAAATGGCTAAAACCATTTCCAATTCAATGAGATTTCAACAACAAAGGATTTTCCCCTATTCATTTGAATACTCTTTGGGAATTTTTATTTAATAATTTTGCAAATTATATTTCTAGTTTATATAATTTTATTTGTTTAAAAATAACAACAAAAACATATAATATATTTCTTTATTGTCGAATCTAATTGAAATTTATGTTAATTACATAAGCATGCTGTATATATGGCTATTTAATATAGGCTATATTAAAAACAATACATATCTGTGAAAAATTTTAGCATCACAATTATATATTATGATGCTCGCCCAAGCATTTTTTTCATATGTTTATGTTTGAGTTCCTCAAAAAATAAACCTTTGAACCTTCTTCTAAAAGAACATCTTCGAAAGAATTATGTTTGAGTTCTCAAAACGAACATCTTCGAAAGAAAAAGACAAACGGTATAGGTTCAAATCACCGATGTAGAAATTTTTTATATATATTTCTATTGTTTTTCTAATGACTTAATAATTTTACATTTATTTGTATACCCTCCACCATAGGATGGGGGTATATTAACTTTGTCATTCCGTTTGTAACACATCGAAATATTGCTATAAGACCCCATACAGTATATATATTCTGGGTCGTGGTTAAATTCTGAGTCGATCTGAGCATGTCCGTCCGTCCATCCGTCCGTCTGTTGAAATCACGCTAACTTCCGAACGAAAATAGCTATCGACTTGAAACTTGGCACAAGTAGTTGCTATTGATGTAGATCGGATGGTATTCCAAATGGGCCATATCGGTCCACTTTTAGGTATAGCCCCCATATAAACGGACCCCCAAATTTGGTTTGATCCGATATTTGGTACATGGTGTTAGTATATGGTCTCTACCAACCATGCAAAAATTAGTCCACATCGGTTCATAATTATATATAGCCCCCATATAAACCAATCCCCCGATTTGGCTTGCAGAGCCTCTAAGAGAAACAAATTTCATCCGATCCGGCTGAAATTTGGTACATGATGTTAGTATATGGTCTCTAATGACAATGCAAAATTTGGTCCACATCGGTGCATAAATATATATAGCCCCCATATAAACCGATCACCAGATTTGACCTCCGGAGCCTCTTGGAAGACCAAAATTCATCTGATTCAGTTGATATTTGGTACGTGGTGTTAATATATGGCATCAAACACCCATGCAAAAATTGGTCGAAATCGGTCTATAGTTATATATAGCCCCCATATAAACCGATCCCCAGATTTGACCTCCGAAGCCCCTTGGAAGAGCAAAATTCATCCGATTTGGTACGTGATGTTAGTATATGGTATCCAACAACCATGCATGAATTGGTTCATATCAGTCCAAAATTATATATAGCCCCCATATAAACCGATCCCCAAATTTAAACCGATCCCCAAATTTAAACCGATCCCCAGATTTGACTTCCGGAGCCCCTTGGAAGAGCAAAATTCATCCGATTCGGTACGTGATGTTAGTATATGGTATCCAACAACCATGCATGAATTGGTTCATATCAGTCCATAATTATATATAGCCCCCATATAAACCGATCCCCAGATTTGACCTCCGGTGCCTTTTGGAGATGCAAAATTCATCCGATCTGATTGAAATTTGGTACGTGGTTTTACTGTATGATATTTAATAACCATTCCAAACGTAGTCCATATCAGTCCATAATCATATATAGCGCCCATATAAACCGATCCCGAGATTTGCTTTTGGAACCTCTTGGAGGAGCAAATTTCATCCCAGTCAGTTGAAATTTGGTGCATTGTGCTAGTATATGACCGTTAACAACCATGCCTAACTAGGTCCATATCGGTCTATAGTTATATATAGCCCTCAGATAAATCGATCCCCAATAACACAAAAATTGGTCCATATCAAGTTCATAATTGTATATAGCCCCCATATAAGCGACCCTCATATTTCAATTCTGGTTTCCAAAAGTTGTTTGGATCCCCAATTTGTGATCCGGACGTGATACAAACTTAGATCATCTCCAATGAATTGTACATACAATGCAATGTATCAATTTTTTGGATTCTTTGCATTGCTTTAGGCACAAGCCTTGGACGTTCATTTGCATAAAGAAATTTAAAAAACACTTTTTATTTTTATTAATATTTTTGTTGCACTTTTATTTTTTTATTATCTAATTTTTACAAATTGAAAATTTTCTTCGCTTTCCCATGGGGTTGAACCTGGGTATGTTGGCGCCATAACAGAACTTTTTTGCCCATTCAGCCATAAACGCCATTGTAGACGATGCAAATTCAAATATTTGTGATACGAATCTAATATGACAACACGGCATGACATTCTAACTACTTCCCGTGATGTTCTTTATTATTATGAATGGAAAAAATAAAGAATCTCACCAGCAGCAATTTTTCATCAAATATTTTTCTAAAAAAATATTTTTCTATGTACGATATGTTTTTATTTTCGGCATATATTTTTGTAATACCCCGTGTAAAAATTGGGAGATCTAATTAGATATGATTAGAGCTCAAAATTGGCCACTTTAGATCTAAACAGATTTACCGAGATATGATGAGACAGAATTGGATATAATTATATATAATTCCACATATGACGAGATCTAATATCAGATCCAACTATATATATAGAGATAGGTTAGGTTAGGTGGCAGCCCGATGTATCGGGCTCACTTAGACTATTCAGTCCATTGTGATACCACATTGGTGAACTTCTCTCTTATCACTGAGTGCTGCCCGATTCCATGTTAATCTCAATGACAATGGACCTCCTTTTTATAGCCGAATCCGAACGGCGTTCCACATTGCAGTGAGACCACTTAGAGAAGCTTTGAAACCCTCAGAAATGTCACCAGCATTACTGAGGTGGGATAATCCACCGCTGAAAAACTTTTTGGTGTTCGGTCGAAGCAGGAATCGAACCCACGACCTTGTGTATGCAAGGCGGGCATGCTAACCATTGCACCACGGTGTCTCCCTATATATAGGGATAGATATAATCATATCAAAGACATTAGATCTAGGCCAATATTGAGATCTGATCAGATATAATTCCATAGAAACTAGACATGATTAGATCTTACCATTTTTTCGGATCTACTCACATCTAATTGTATCAAATTAGATCTCTCAATTTTTACTCGGGATATTTTTATACCGTTTGTAACACATCGAAATATCGATTTCCGACTATATAAAGTATATATATCCTTGATCAGGGAGAAATTCTAAGACGATATATATATGTAATCACGCTACAGTCTTCAATAATAAAGCAATCGTGCTGAAATTTTGAACAAAATTGTCTTTTGTCTGCAGGCAGATGGGCTATATCGGTCCACGTTTTGATATAGTCCCCATATAAACCGACCTCCCGATTTGGGATCTTGGGCTTATAGAAACCGTATCCAATATTCTTGAAATTTGAAACGTAGGCGTATTTTACGACCATAAAGAGGTGTGCCGAAAATGGTGAGTATCGGTCCATGTTTTCGTATAGCACCATATAGACCGATCTCCCGATTTTATTTCTTGGGCTTGTAGAAACCGTAGTTGTTGGCCAATTTGCCTGAAATTGGAAATCTAGAGGTATTTCGGGACCATAAAGAGGTGTGCCAAAAATGGTGAGTATTGGTCCATATTTTGGTACAGACCCTAATAGACCGATCTCCCGATTTTACTTCTTGGGCTTATAGAAACCGTAAATTTTATCCACTTTGCCTGAAATTGGGAATCTAGAGGTATTTTAGGACCATAAAAAGGTATGCCGAAAACAGTGAGTATCGCTCCATGTATTGGAATAGCACCCATATAGACCGATCTCCCGATTTTACTTCTTGGGCTTCTAGAATCCGTAGTTTTTATCCAATTTGCCTGAAATTGGGAATCTAGAAGTATATTAGGGCATAGAAGGCGCACGCACTGATCATAAAAATTGGTTGAAAATGAATGTAAAATGTCCAGATTTTACTTCTCGTAATCATTTAAATAATGGCGTCAAGGCGTCATTTCATGATTTTCGTGCACACTTACAAGAGATATTAATAATTCCTCTAAATCTCAAACAAAAATGGTTCTTATAAGTCCAGAGTCTGATATAGTCTTCATATGTAAAATTTTTATCTTCGGGAAGTGTACTGATTGACCTGCTCTGCTTCGGAGGATATCTGTCGGCAAACACCCCTGAAATTCCAAAGCAATCTATAACATAATATTGGATTCATGGTGGTGGGTATTTAAGATTCGGCCCGGCCGAACTTTCTGCTGTATATACTTATTTCTATTCAAAATTTACAAAAAATTAAAAATTATCGTAATTTGCAAAACCTTATCAAAAGAACTTCCATGGATTTGAAAAATCAAATGGCACAGGTTCAAATCTCAGCAGGGATTTAAACCTGTTATTTTCTTCCTTTTTTATTGATTTTCTATTTTTTTTTTTGCGAAATTTAATTGTCCAAAATTAAAATGTTCAAATAGTCTAATTTCGTACTTTCTAATACTTGTCCAAAAAGACTGCATCGCACTGAAAAATACGGTGAACCCACCAGGAAGAAAACTTTCGGTTAATTTTAGAAAATTTTAAATAGTTTTAGAAAATTTTTACCAACCAGTATTACAAACGTTGGCATCACGCCGATATCCTAAAAATAAGTAAATATTTTTCTCCAAATTCAAGAAAATTTATTAGACATAATTAAGTTTTTTCACTTCTTAAAGAAAATTTTGTAGTTTGAAGGAAAAACTTGGAGTTCAAAATGGCAAGAATGTCTTTAGCGACATACGAAGTTCATGATGAACGCATTGGAAGTAAAATGTACAAATTTAAAGAAATACTGAACTATTTTGTCGAAGACACGAATTTAGTTAATCTTTCTGCGTCATTTGTGTATTTTTTCCTTGGTTTTAGTTAATTTAACTAACGTACGCAAAAAAATTATTAGAGTAAAGAATACTTTCTCCAAACATAATAATTCCATGAACTAAAATATTGGCTTTAGTGAAATAACAGGTTGGCTGATAAGTCCCCGGTCTGACACATAGATGGCGTTGCAAGTATTAAATGCATATTATTTTTATATAGTACCAACCTTCAAATGATTCGTGTCAAAATTTGACGTCTGTAAGTCAATTAGTTTGTGAGATAGAGCGTCTTTTGTGAAGCAACTTTTGTTATTGTGAAAAAAATGGAAAAAAAAGGAATTTCGTGTTTTGATAAAATACTGTTTTCTGAAGGGAAAAAATACGGTGGAAGCAAAAACTTGGCTTGATAATGAGTTTCTGGACTCTGCCCCAGGGAAATCAATAATAATTGATTGGTATGCAAAATTCAAGCGTGGTGAAATGTACACGGAGGACGGTGAACGCAGTAGACGCCCGGAAGAGGTGGTTACCGACGAAAACATCAAAAAACTCCACAAAATGATTTTGAATGACCGTAAAATGAAGTTGATCGAGATAGCAGAGGCCTTAAAGATATCAAAGGAACGTGTTGGTCATATCATTCATCAATATTTTTATATGCGGAAGCTCTGTGCAAAATGGGTGCCGCGCGAGCTCACATTTGACCAAAATCAACAACGTGTTGATGATTCAGAGCGGTGTTTGCAGCTGTTAACTCGTAATACACCCGATTTTTTCCGTCGATATGTGACAATGGATGAAACATGGCCCCATCACTTCACTCCTGAGTCCAATCGACAGTCGGCTGAGTGGACAACGACCGGTGAACCGTCTCCGAAGCGTGGAAAGACTCAAAAGTCCACTGGCAAAGTAATGGCATCCATCCAAATCCTGAAAAAATTAAAATTTTTATATGAAAAACTTGTTTTGCTCATATCTTCTAAACTACGCGTCCTAGAGCGAAAAGGAACTTAATTCATGGACACAACCAAAAAATCGAAAATACCATACAAATCCCGAAAAAATTAATTTTTTATATGAAAAACTTGTTTTGCTCATATCTCCTAAACTAAGCGAGCCATCGTGGTGCAATGGCATGCCCGCCTTGCATACACAAGGTCGTGGGTTCGATTCCTGCTTCGATCGAACACCAAAAAGTTTTTCAGAAGTGGATTATCCCACCTCAGTAATGCTGGTGACATTTCTGACGGTTTGAAAGCTTCTCTAAGTGGTTTCACTGCAATGTGGAACGCCGTTCGGACTCGGCTATAAAAAGGAGGTCCCTTGTTATTGAGCTTAACATGGAATCGGGCAGCACTCAGTGATAAGAGAGAAGTTCACCAATGTGGTATCACAATGGACTGAATAGTCTAAGTGAGCCTGATACATCGGGCTGCCACCTAACCTAACCTAAAGTAATGGCCTCTGTTTTTTGGGATGCGCATGGAATAATTTTTATCGATTATCTTGAGAAGGGAAAAACCATCAACAGTGACTATTATATGGCGTTATTGGAGCGTTTGAAGGTCAAAATCGCGGCAAAACGGCCCCTTATGAAGAAGAAAAAAGTGTTGTTCCACCAAGACAACGCACCGTGCCACAATTCATTGAGAACGATGGCAAAAATTCATGAATTGGGCTTCGAATTGCTTCCTCACACACCGTATTCTCCAGATCTGGCCCCCAGCGACTTTTTCTTGTTCTCAAACCTCAAAAGGATGCTCACTGGGAACAAATTTGGCTGCAATGAGGAGGTGATCGCCGAAACTGAGGCCTATTTTGAGGCAAAACCGAAGGAGTACTACCAAAATGATATTAAAAAATTGGAAGGTCGTTATAATCGTTCTATCGCTCTTGTTGAATAATAAAAAAGAATTTTGGCAAAAAAAATGTGTTTTTCTTTGTTAGACCGGGGACTTATCAGCCAACCTGTTAAGAGAGTTAGAGAGTGCGTATAATTATTATAAATTTGAATCACTCATACGCACAATTTGTAAAATTCAAAATGTACAAAATAAATGCATTGAATATTAGATTGGAATTTCTTGGTGTACATACATTGAAAAAAATATTGTCGTGAGGTCAAAGATTTCATGTCTTTAAAATACGAATGCAAATTTTGGTTATAATAGCATTTATGAATTTCTCTTATATAAACTGTTTTCCTTGTCCAAAAGCCGATAAAGTCGTTTTGTCCTTATAGTTAAGTGATTCAACTTAAATCTTTACATAAAAGAAGGCGTGAGTCAATCAGGGCTGTGGAGCCGGAGTCGGAGTCGGAGTCTGAAGATTTTGCTGGAGTCGGAGTCGTAAAAATTTTGCTCGACTCCGACTCCGGCTAAACCAAATTTTTTAAAACACTTCACATTTTTGTAACTAAGCAAGTTTTTGCGCATATTAGTTTCCATTGCGTTATTCATTCGATCAATGTACAGCATGATTGTAAATGAAAATCAACTTCCAATTACGGCTATCTTTTTATATTTCTTAGAATGTTAGACTAGCAGATGGGCTGGATCGATCTATTTTAATGCCCATATCAATTTATTTGAAATATTTCGAACAATCGATATTATTTTTATTTTAAGGCCATGAATGTGGAATATTTTAAGGCCATGAATGTGGAATATTGACAGAAAATTGTTTCAAAGTTGTTTTTTAGAGAAAATTTTGTCAAAATGTTGTTTCTATAAAAAAGTTTGGTCAAAATTTTATTTCTATAGCAAATTTTATCAAAATTTTATTTCTATAAAAAATTTATTCAAAATTTTATTACTATAGAAATATTTCTTTTCTATAAAAAATGTAGTCAAAATTTTATTTCTATAGAAAATTTCGCAAAATTTTGTTTGTTACACAAAAATTTTTTCAACATTTTATTTCTATAAAAATTTAGCTCAAAATGTTATTTCTATAGAAAATTTTGCCGAAATTTTATGGTAATAGATTTTTTTATTAGAAAATTTGGTCAAAATTTTATTTCTATAGAAAATTTGTCAAAATTTTATTTCTATAGAAAATTTAGTCAAAATTTTGTTTCTGTAGAATATTTTGCAGAATTTTATTTACTACACAAAAATTTTTCTAAAATTGTATTTTTATTGATAATTTTTTAAAAAATTTTATTTCTATAAGAAAAAATTGTCAAATTTTATTTCTATAGCAAATTTTCTCAATTTTTTTTTCTTACTGATGCTCACTGATACTCACTCCTATAAAAAATGTATTCAAAATTTTATTACTATAGAAATATTTTTTTCTATATAAAATTTAATCAAAATTTTGTTTCTAAAAATTTTATTATATATAGAAATATATATAGAAAATTTTGCAAAATGTTGTTTGCTACTCAATTTTTTTTAATTGTATTTCTATTGATAATTTTTCAAACTTTTATTTCTATAAAAAATTTTGCCAAATTTTATTTCTATAAAAAATTTTGCCAAATTTTATTTTTATAAAAATTTTATTTAAAATTTTATTTCTATATATTTGGTCAAAAATTGATTTCTATAGAAAATTTTGCCAAAATTTTATTTCTATAGAAAATTTAGTCAAAATTTTGTTGCTGTAAAAAATTTTCCAAAATTTTGTTTCTATATAAAATTTTGCAAAATTTTATTTACTAGACAAAATTTTTTCGAAAATTATATTCAGTGAGCATACAATTTTGGAAAAATTGCTGCTAAGTCGAAAACTTGTAGAAATGACTCAAATTTTCAATTTTTTCAATTAATGAATCATAAATGCATTTTTGCGAAATTGTCTAAACAATTATAAATATTTCCCAAATATTGCCCGAGTTTTGTAGAAGTCTGATTTGAGATTTTATCAAAATGTAGATCTAAATACAAGGTTGTGCAGAGTATATTATAATCGGCCCGCCCGACTTTAGACTTTCCTTGCATTTTTATTTTTCGTTAAATTTGTGTTATGGGAGGTAACACAATTTTAACGTTAGATTTAAATTTTAAGTACATAGATTTTGTAGAAGTATACACAATTTTGTCTAAATCGATTCAGATTCAAATTCATGCATATGGAAATATAAAGCTTTATATAGCTCGCAACAAATTTAAAGGATTTGAGATAGTATCAATAATTTTGGTCCACAAATACATATACTGTTGGTATCTTCTCATATTATGATGGGTATTTATATCATTATTTTATTTATTCAGCATTGCCCTAAATTTGAAATATAGAGTTCAATTGACATCTAATGTGAAATTAAGACCTTTTTTTGCACACATAAAAAAATACGATACTTTATATCGATCCACTTACGGTACCCCAACAACAGAACTACAAATTAGTGGTATTAAAATGAGATTTAGTTATATTACCCGGAGTCGACTCCGGAGTCGGAGTCGGAGTCGAGCTGATGAAAAATGCTGGAGTCGGAGTCGGAGTCGAGCAAAATTGGCTCGACTCCACAGCCCTGGAGTCAATTCTGTAAAATTCTTAAAATTAATGAAATAGTCTTTAAATTTGTGGATTTTTTGTAAGCTCGGTAAAAAAAACGAGTGTGGCACTTAAGTGTGATTGCACTTAACAACAAGAATTACCAGCAGTTGGCATTAGCTCAAGAGAATTGAGAGTGTACGAAATAAGAGAATACCAAACTGCTGAGATATGGGTAACCAATTTGTGTGATTGTTTTACTACGGTGTTTACGAGAGACCAACACTCATACTAACAAACACCGAAAGTCGTCGGTTGCATTGGATATTGATGGTTGAATTTTTTTTACCAATTGGTGTTTTAAGATTGCAAATATTGGTGTTTACTAAATACACTGGTCGGTTGCGATAGATCGCAGCCGTTCTCTGATATACAGCGGCCTCCTGATTTAGCTTCGTAAAGGGATAGAAGACGCACTGTTCAAAATTGTACGAAACTTGAAGTAAAATTTCCCGACTTTACTTCCCTTGCTTATTTGAGTAATGCGGGTAAAAAATTATAGAATTAATATTCACATGAAAAGCGTAATTTCGTGTCATCGGATTTTCTTGTACTATTAAGATTCCTCTAGAATATAGAATCTGATGTACACAGAACAAAGTAAACTGTTTTATAGGAAGAATGAACTACCTCATACGAAAATTGAACTAAATTATAATCCACATTTTGAGATTTCCACAAAACGTTGTTGAAACCAGGAAAATTTAACGCCCCGTTGTACTTTTTAACTGCAATTCACGAAATTACACCCTCGCATAGAAGAAAAAATTAACTAAAAATAAAGAAGAAAATCATTGGCGCCAAATCATGGTAATTTTAACCATATAGTAGTTCATTCCTACTATTTTTGGGAGTCGTACGAAAATTTTCTTTTGCGTTAGTTCATATTGAACTTATGTGTACGGTCATTGAACTTTATACCCGCGTTTAGTTCATAAAATGTTTGAGACATATTTAAAAAGAGGAAATTTTCATTGGGCTGTGGAAAATTTCGCAAGAAATAATAAAACAGACGTCCGTCTGTTGAAATCACGCTAACTTCCAAACGAAACAAGCTATCGACTTGAAACTTGGCACAAGTAGTTGTTATTGATGTAGGTCGGACGGTATTGCAAATGGGCCATATCGGTCCACTTTTACGTATAGCCCCAATATAAACGGACCCCCAAATTTGGCTTGCGATTGTTCTAAGAGAAGCAAATTTCATCCGATCCGGCTGAAATTTGGTACATGGTGTTTGTATATGGTCTCTCACAACCATGCAAAAATTGGTCCACATCGGTCCACTTTTACGTATACCCCCATATAAACGGACCCCCAAATTTGGCTTGCGATTGCTCTAAGAGAAGCAAATTTCATCCGATCCGGTTGAAATTTGGTACGTGGTGTTAGTATAAGGTCTCTTACAACCATGCAAAAATTGGTCCATATCGGTCCACTTTTACGTATAGCCCCCATATAAACGGACCCCCAAATTTGGCTTGCGATTGCTCTAAGAGAAGCAAATTTCATCCGATCCGGCTGAAATTTGGTACATGGTGTTAGTATATGGTCTCTCACAACCATGCAAAAATTGGTCCACATCGGTCCACTTTTACGTATACCCCCATATAAACGCACCCCCAAATTTGGCTTGCGATTGCTCTAAGAGAAGCAAATTTCATCCGATCCGGTTGAAATTTGGTACGTGGTGTTAGTATATGGTCTCTAACAAACACGGAAGAATTGGTCCATATCGGTCCATATCGGTCCATAATTATATATAGCCCCCATATAAACCGTTCCCCAGATTTGATCACCGGAGCCTCTTGGAGGAGCAAAATTCATCCTATCCGGTTGAAATTTGCAGCGTGGTGTTAGTATTAGGCCGCTAATAACCATACCAAAAAATGGTCCATATCGGTCTATAGTTATATATACACCGAAAAAACAGTGAACCCACCAGGAAAATAACTTTCGGTTAATTTTAGAAAATTTTGAATATTTGTAAAAAATTTTAACTAAACAGTATTACAAACGTTGGCATCACGCCTATGTCATAAAAATAAGTAAATATTTTTCGACAAATTCAAGAAAATTTATTAGACATAACTAAGTTTTTTCACTTGTTAAAGAAAATTTTGTAGTTTGAAGGAAAAACTTGGAGTTCAAAATTGCAAGAATGTCTTTAGTGACATACGAAGTTTATGATGGACGCCTTTTTGGTAAAATTTACAAATTTAAAGAAATTCTGAACTATTTTGTGGAATACACGAATTTAGTTAATCTTTATGCTTCATTTGAGTATATTTTTTTCCTCGGTTTTAGTTAATTTAACTAGCGTAAACAAAAAATTATTAAAGTAAAGGCAACTTTCTCCAAACATAATAATTCCATGAACTAAGATAAAGTTAAATTGGCTTTAGTGAAATAGAGAGTTCACTTTTTTTTGAGTGTAGCCGATCCCCAATTACACAAAAATTGGTCCATATCGGTTCATAATCATAGTTGCCACTCGAGCCAAAAATAATCTACCAAAATTCTTTATTTCTATAGAAAATTTTGTCAAAATTGTATTTCTATAGAAAATTTTGTCAAAATTTTGTCAGGAAGCGCACCTTTTAAACCAATCTGATTGGGATAGTATCTGATGTCAAATCTTCCTGAAATTCTATATACCTCCAAGTAACCCGCTACGACGAAGACTTTTCAAAGGAAACTATGATAATTGATTCATGGTGGTGAGTATTTAAGATTCTGACGGCCAAACTTAAGGCCGTATATACATGCTTTTTATTTAGTTTGTTCATAACATTTTGTTTCCGAGAAAACAAATTTGTGTATTGTACATTGTGTGCAAAACACACTGCTATAATTTCTAACATAAGTGTCAGCGAATATTTGTATGTTTTTGACTTAACAGGAATGCATACAAGCGTGTATTTGCATGAAGCACTCATGTCGTACACGGCTATTAAAGGTAGACCACATACCCAGCGGCGTAAATCGAGAGCACTTTCGATTTAAAGCATTCACGGAGCGCTTATTTTAGAGGTAATACTCATACGATTAGGTCTTATAAAATAATCCCTTTTGTAAGACCTCTTCCTTCTTTACAAAAAAAGTTGATACTCATTCATCATTCATTGCAAACAAAAGGCCTTAAAAAAGGTCTTTATTTACTAAGATCGCTATTCCTTTTCTCATAGCATACTTGTCGAGACCTTTTGAAATGGTTTATCTGGAACATATGTTTAAAGACACATTTTATAGAACTCCTAATAGGCCTTGTTTGGTATTGTGAATTACAGTCTGTTCTTGCAACAAGTCAAAATAAAACGATTTTTAATAAGCAACTCATATTCCCATAGCAAGCTCTTATAATTTACGAGACCTTTAAAAGGCCCTTATGCCGTAAGCCAATTTATAAGTTTTTCGACAACGAGTCACAAACAATATAACGGCTTTAAAAAAAACCAAGTCATGTTTTCATATGAGCACTTCTTTAATCTAAGAGACCTTTGATAAGCCCTTATGCCGTAAGTTTATAAGTAACCGAAAGTTAATAATAAAAATAATTTTGCACAATTTAAAGCAACACGTGTTTCTTCATTCGGGTTTGTGATTTCGTTGGAGCAAGTCGCTGTGTTTGTTTTTTATTTTAAGTAGCTGAAGTGTCAAATATGCGGTAAGTATATATTTTTTGACGAATATTATACTATATTGAATTACATTAATATATTAATTTTACTTATTTATTTAGCGGCAACTTCTACCATGAAAGCCAATGATCTGTTCAATATGTGGAAATCAGACGTCCAATACGAAATCAGTTCCTATAAAGAAGGTGATTTATTTTTTATAGTACAATTTTATATAGTACAAAATAAAATAAAAAGAATTCTGCACACATTTTGGGTTTCTTGTTTATATATGAAATTTGGAGTAGGTCCTTTATAAAGCATGTAAACAAGGCCTTTTAAACAGCCTTCATAAAAAGGCAATAAATTGGCATTATTTTAAACACCTGTTAAGAGGCATCTATTTATATATGCTTCATAAATCCTTTTGATGTATACATTATAAAAGGCCTTATTTTATCACACATTAGAAAGAACTTATTTGAGGCAATTCCTAAAAGGCCTTAAAATAATGACCTTATATTAGCCCTTATGCTGTAAGTTGAAGTCGGAGCCCTTGTTCGGCTATGACACCCTGTGTAAAAATACAATGAATATGTAATGGGAAGTCAATGCCTTGTGTCTGCAAATAAATGCCTTTTAAAAGGCCTTATGAAGAGCGATTTCCGCCGCTGGGTAATAGTTATCAGCGCACACAAGTACACACGAACACACACTGGCACACACAAAAGTTCACATCCGTACCCACACAAAAAACCCTAGTCTTTCTGTGGCCGGCCCGATATACACGTGTCCATAAGTACAATAGGACTATATTCATAACACCGCTACTATCGCATATTTAAATTATATAAATTAACAAATATATACAACAACAACAACAAAATAATAGCAATGCAATTGTAACAACATCCGTTGTGGAAGCCAAAATTCCGTAACAAACACTCATCAGCCTCATTCGCTCACACACACACACACACTCCGAAAACTTAACAACTATGACACTAGCTAGTACAACATCCGTTACATACGCTTTTCTAAAAACTACAAACACAAAACAAAAAATAAATACCCTCTCAACATAAATATGGGTCATTTTCGAATTCGGTTTTCGTCATGGATCGATTGTTGTTACCTTTAATGGCAGATGGGTTTCGGTATTGTGTGTATGTATATATGTGTGGCTTTTGTGGTTGCATCAGGCTCTATTTGTTTCCGTGTTGGGTTTTATTTGTTTTGTCATGGCTGGTGGTGTTGGTGTCACTATCAGTTATTGTTTTATTAAACTTTTGTTGTTCTGTTCTGGTGGTCCTTGTTTGTGGTGTCATCCTGTTACAAATTTTATTTGTTATTTTTGTTAATTTGTTTGTTAGTGGAGTTTGTTTATGTTCACACAAAACCAAAATATGTAAACTTGGCAAACATACGCACACGGACACAAGATCCTATAGAGCTAATGTGGCTAGGTGAGACTGGCGAATTTACAGCGACAGAAGCAATTGTCACCCGCTTGTTCGTCATAGAAGCATTGTCGCTTTTTAGCTGTGTTAGAAACAACTATGACAATAGCATGACATCCGAGACTGCTCTGTCTCGAACATTTTCTTTTCAAAACCACTTTTACGATTCCTTTACAATTAATTTTTCCACATTAAGTTACCTCTTATTTTATACTGGAATTATTACTCTAATTTTTCTTATATATTCATCTACATATATATAAATATAAATATATATATATATATATATATATATATATATATATATATATATATATATATATATATATATATATATATATATATATATATATATATATATATATATATATATATATATATATATATATAAATAAAATTTTGACAAAATTTTCTATACACTGAAAAAAATATTGTCGTGAGGCCAAAAATTTCATGTCCTTAAAATACGAATGCAAATTTTGCTTAGCATATAAGACACATTTCTCTACTATAAAGTTTTTTTCCTTGGGTAAAAGTCGATAAACTTTTCAATAAAGTCGTAGTATTCTAATAATTAAGTGATTTGACTTAAAACTGGGTGTCATAAAAATGTCAGAAAAATTCTTTAAAATTAATGAAATTGTCTTTAAATTTGTTGTCTTTTTGCATCTTGACTACAAAGCAAAAAATCGTTAAAAACTAGGATATGTTTTTCAACACTTTATTTTAAAGACGTTTTGTACTTGAAACATAGCATAATTTCTTCTGGAAGTCGAGTCTCAAATTTGGTAAATAAAGTTGTCCTTAACTCGTTTTTAAAGGGCTTTGATAGCATATGATGAAAACAACGAAAACTTAAAATTTGCTTCCTAGAAGCAAGAACAGAAAACCGAAATTTAAAAGAGAATTGTGTCTTAAAAGTATCCTCAATTGTATTCTCCGCTTCTTTGGCTCGGAATTAATACCAAAATTGTTAAAGTAAAGACAAAATCTTTGGAACCGAGCATGCTTTGTTTTTCAGTCTAGAATAAAAATTGTAACAAAATGTAGTATAGAAATAAAATTTTGTCCAAATTTTCTACAGAAATAAAATTTTAACAAAATATTCTATAGACATAAAGTTTTGAAATTTTTTTTATAGAAATAAAATTTTAACAATTTTTTTTATAGAAATAAAATTTTGACAAAATGTTTATAGAAATAATATTTTGACAAAATTTTTTAGAGAAATAAAAATTGACAAATTTTCTAGAAATTAAATTTTTCTATAGAAATAACATTTCGACAAAATTTTCTATAGAAATAAAATTATGGCCAAATTTTCTTTAGAAATAAAGTTTTGACAAACTTTTCTATAGAAATAAAATGCTCACAAAATTGTCTATAGAAATAACATGTTGACAAGATTTTCTATAGAAGCAAAAAATGTTGAAAAAATTTTCTATAGAAATAAAATTTTGACAAAATTTTCTATAGAAATAAAATTTTGACAAAATTTTTTATAGAAATAAAATTTTTAAAAAATTTTCTTTAGAAATAAAATTTTGACAAAATTTTCGATAGAAATAACATTTTGATAAAAATTTCTTTAGAAATAAAAATTTGACAAAATTTTTGATAGAAATAAAATTTTGACAAAACTTTCTATAGAAATAAAATGTTAACAAAAATTTCTATAGAAATTAAATGTTGACAAAATTTTCTATAGAAATAAAATGTTAACAAAATTTTCATTAGAAATAAAATTTTGACAAAATTTTCGATAGAAATAAAATTTTGACAACATTTTCTATAGAAATAAAAGTCTAACAAAATTTTCTATAGAAATAAAATTTTGACAAAATTTTCTATAGAATAAAATTTTAACAAAATTGTCTATAAAAATAAAATTTTACCAATGTTTTCTATGGAAATAAAATGTTAAAAAAATTTTCTTTAGAAATAAAATTTTGACAAAATTTTTTATAGAAATAAAATTTTGACAAAATTTTCCATAGAAATAAAATTCTAACAAAATTTTCTATAAAAATAAAATGTTAACACAGTTTTCTATAGAAATAAAATGTTGACAAAACTTTCTATAGAAATTAAATGTTGACAAAATTTTCTATAGAAATAAAATGTTAACAAAATTTTCTATAGAAATAAAATGTTGACAAAATTTTCTATAGAAATAAAATTTTGACAAAATTTTCTTTAGAAATAAAATTTTGACAAAATTTTTTATAGAAATAAAATTTTGACAAAATTTTCATTAGAAATAAAATTTTGACAAAATTTTCATTAGAAATAAAAGTCTAACAAAATTTTCTATAGAAATAAAATTTTGACAAAATTTTCTATAAAATTAAATTTTAACAAAATTGTCTATAAAAATAAAATTTTACCAATGTTTTGTATAGAAATAAAATGTTGACAAAATTTTCTTTCGAAATAAAATTTTGACAAAATTTTCTATAGAAATAAAATTCTAACAAAATTTTCTATAAAAATAAAATGTTAACACAGTTTTCTATAGAAATAAAATGTTGACAAAATTTTCTATAGAAATAAAATGTTGACAAAATTTTCTATAGAAAAAAAATGTTAACAAAATTTTCTATAGAAATAAAATGTTGACAAAATTTTCTTTAGAAATAAAATGTTGACAAAATTTTCTTTAGAAATAAAATTTTGACAAAATTTTTTATAGAAATAAAATTTTGACAAAATTTTCTATAGAAATAAAATTCTAACAAAATTTTCTATAAAAATAAAATGTTAACACAGTTTTCTATAGAAATAAAATGTTGACAAAATTTTCTATAGAAATTAAATGTTGACAAAATTTTCTATAGAAATAAAATGTTAACAAAATTTTCTATAGAAATAAAATGTTGACAAAATTTTCTATAGAAATAAAATTTTGACAAAATTTTCTTTAGAAATAAAATTTTGACAAAATTTTTTATACAAATAAAATTTTGACAAAATTTTCATTAGAAATAAAATTTTGACAAAATTTTCGATAGAAATAAAATTTTGACAAAATTTTCTATAGAAATAAAAGTCTAACAAAATTTTCTATAGAAATAAAATTTGACAAATTTTCTAGAAATTAAATTTTTCTATAGAAATAACATTTCGACAAAATTTTCTATAGAAATAAAATTATGGCCAAATTTTCTTTAAAAATAAAGTTTTGACAAACTTTTCTATAGAAATAAAATGCTCACAAAATTGTCTATAGAAATAACATGTTGACAAGATTTTCTATAGAAGCAAAAAATGTTGAAAAAATTTTCTATAGAAATAAAATTTTGACAAAATTTTCTATAGAAATAAAATGTTGACAAAATTTTCTATAGAAATAAAATTTTGACAAAATTTTCTTTAGAAATAAAATTTTGACAAAATTTTTTATACAAATAAAATTTTGACAAAATTTTCATTAGAAATAAAATTTTGACAAAATTTTCGATAGAAATAAAATTTTGACAAAATTTTCTATAGAAATAAAAGTCTAACAAAATTTTTTATAGAAATAGAATTTTGACAAAATTTTCTATAGAATAAAATTTTAACAAAATTGTCTATAAAAATAAAATTTTACCAATGTTTTCTATAGAAATAAAATGTTGACAAAATTTTCTTTAGAAATAAAATTTTGACAAAATTTTTTATAGAAATAAAATTTTGACAAAATTTTCTTTAGAAATAAAATGTTGACAAAATTTTCGATAGAAATAACATTTTGATAAAATTTTCTTTAGAAATAAAATTTTGACAAAATTTTCGATATACAAATA
Organism: Haematobia irritans; assembly: GCF_050003625.1. Taxonomy (NCBI): domain Eukaryota; kingdom Metazoa; phylum Arthropoda; class Insecta; order Diptera; family Muscidae; genus Haematobia; species Haematobia irritans. The sequence continues at coordinate 166,742,431 of NC_134399.1, read as the reverse complement.
AAACTTTGACAAAATTTTCATTAGAAATAAAATTTTGACAAAATTTTCGATAGAAATAAAATTTTGACAAAATCTTCTATAGAAATAAAAGTCTAACAAAATTTTCTATAGAAATAAAATGTGACAAATTTTCTAGAAATTAAATTTTTCTATAGAAATAACATTTCGACAAAATTTTCTATAGAAATAAAATTATGGCCAAATTTTCTTTAAAAATAAAGCTTTGACAAACTTTTCTATAGAAATAAAATGCTCACAAAATTGTCTATAGAAATAACATGTTGACAAGATTTTCTATAGAAGCAAAAAATGTTGAAAAAATTTTCTATAGAAATAAAATTTTGACAAAATTTTCTATAGAAATAAAATTTTGACAAAATTTTTCTATAGAAATAAAATGTTGACAAAATTTTCTATAGAAATAAAATTTTGACAAAATTTTCGATAGAAATAAAATTTTGACAAAATTTTCTATAGAAATAAAAGTCTAACAAAATTTTTTATAGAAATAAAATTTTGACAAAATTTTCTATAGAATAAAATTTTAACAAAATTGTCTATAAAAATAAAATTTTACCAATGTTTTCTATAGAAATAAAATGTTGACAAAATTTTCTTTAGAAATAAAATTTTGACAAAATTTTTTATAGAAATAAAATGTTGACAAAATTTTCTTTAGAAATAAAATGTTGACAAAATTTTCGATAGAAATAACATTTTGATAAAATTTTCTTTAGAAATAAAATTTTGACAAAATTTTCGATAGAAATAAAATTTTGACAAAATTTTCTATAAAAGTAAAATGTTGACACAGTTTTCTATAGAAATAAAATTTTGACAAAATTTTCTTTAGAAATAAAATTTTGACAAAATTTTTTATACAAATAAAATTTTGACAAAATTTTCTTTAGAAATAAAATTTTGACAAAATTTTCGATAGAAATAAAATTTTGACAAAATTTTCTATAGAAATAAAAGTCTAACAAAATTTTTTATAGAAATAAAATTTTGACAAAATTTTCTATAGAATAAAATTTTAACAAAATTGTCTATAAAAATAAAATTTTACCAATGTTTTCTATAGAAATAAAATGTTGACAAACTTTTCTTTAGAAATAAAATGTTGACAAAATTTTCTTTAGAAATAAAATTTTGACAAAATTTTTTATAGAAATAAAATTTTGACAAAATTTTCTATAGAAATAAAATTTTGAAAAAATGTAATTTTGACAAAATTTTCTATAGAAATAAATGTTGACAAAATTTTCTATAGAAATAAATTTTTAACAAAATATTCTGTAGAAATAAAATTTTGCCCAAATTTTTTATATAAATAAAATTGTGACAAAATTTTCTATAGAAATAAAATGTTGGTATGAACTAAATTGGAGTAAAATTTCAATGACATACAAAAAAGTACAATTCTAACTAAAACAGAAGAAGTTTTTCGTACACTACTCAAAAATAGTAAGAATGAACTACAGCGTCGTAAACATGGGAATGATCTGGTACCTAGGATTTTTTCTTTAGTTTTAGTTGATTTTTTCTTTTCGAGAAAGATGCATTTCCTAAATGGCAATTAAAAATCCAAAAATGTCGAAAATTTTTCGTTAATTTAATCAATCTCAAAATTTGGAATACAATTTAGTTCAATTTTCGCACAAGATTTTTTTTTTTTCATTTTTCCAATTTTTTTTCAGTTTAGCTCAAAAAAACTCGAGTTGTCTCTTTCCCCTATTGGCAACGACAAATGTTGGTAATGGAAGTATAAGACAGTAGATAGATCATAATGGTTCCTTTATTTTTTTTCGCTTACATGGCTTCCCGTTTTATGTTTTCCACTGGGAAGATAAAGTTCCTGCTTACCACTTTACTTTTACCGATGCTTTCGCACTTGCTTTACCCTATGTTGCCGTGCATCACAAGGAGAAGATTGTTGTAACAGACAACATTATTACCAGCATGAGTTGAACATTGCTTGTTATTAAGTTCTTGTTGTTCAGTTGCACATTTTTACTCCACTTTTACTTCCATTGCTGGTTCTGCAATTGTTCTAAGGAGTTTTCTTTTTGGGTTTCCTGGATATAAGAACACCTTAAAGATATATGCAGGATATGGAGATGGCAACCATAAAACTATGGAATAAGTGCTGGGAACATTTACGCACTAAAAATGCATTTTCTAAGAAAACAAGCATACATATACGACTGTAATATGGGACGAGGCGATTCTTAAATGCCCACCGCCACAAAAAATGTTTCCTTGAAAACTTCCTACAAATCCAATAAAATAACGATTTTCACATTATTTTAAATTTAAATTCTTTAGATTTTTACCTCCATTATTCGAATGAGCACTACAATATAAATTGGGAATCTTTGTTTCTACTTTCGGATAATTTGAATGATACGTGTACATTTCTCCCCTCAAGCCAATGTGACGCAATGGTTAGCATGTCCGCCTTGCATACAATGGGCTAAGTTCGCCCGAAAATAACGGGCTGCCAATATACCTAACCTAATTTTACCTAATCTATGCCCTCAAGAAGTTAATTCGGACAAGTGTATATGAGGAAAATATCAATAACTGTGTGCTATAAATCACATTCGGCACACCTGTTTTTGAACCTACGATACATTTTGACTTCCAATTTCAGTTTATGATCAAATTTTTGTGATTAGTATGAAAAAGTGGTTTTTCTTCCAATGAATGAATGATCCTACTTATTAGCCAAAAATTTTATGGTTATAAATATCCCTTGAATTGTAAATTTGTTGAATTATAAATGTTTTAACGATTGTAGCTTGTAGCAACAAGGGAAATTTACTACTTCTACAAGAAATGGAAAACTTTCTTACAATTAACTTTGATAGTATGAAATAATACGAAAATTACATATTTTTAATATTTTTTGAAAGTTTTCTCAAAAGTTTAATTCTATAGAAAATTTTGTCAAAATTTAATTCTATAGAAAATTTTGTCAAAATTTTATTCTATAGAACATTTTGTCAAAATTTTATTCTGTAGAAAATTTTGTAAAAATTTTATTTCTATAGAAAATTTAGTCAAAATTTTATTTCCATAAAAATGTCTATAGAAAATTTTGTCAAAATATTATTTCTATAAAAATGACGTTAGAATTTTATTTCTATATATTTTGTCAAAATCTTATTTCTATAGAAAATTTTGCCAAATTTTATTCCGCAGAATATTTTGTCAAAATTTCACTTCTAAAGAAAATTATGTCAAAATTTTAGTTCTATAAAAATTTCGTTGGAATTTTATTTCTATAGAATATTTTGCCAAAATTATGTCAAAATTTCTTTAAAAATTTCGTTACAATTTTACTTCTATAGAATATTTTGTCAAAATTTTATTTCTATAGAAAATTTTGTCAAAATTTTATTTCTTCAGAAAATTTTGTCAAAATTTTATTTCTTTAGAAAATTTTGTCAAAATGTTATTTCTTTAGAAAAATTTGTCAAAATTTTATTTCTATAGCTAATTTTGTCAAAATTTTATTTCTAAAGAAAATGTTGTCATATTTGTTATTTCTATAGAAAATTTTATTTCTATAGAAAAATTTGTCAAAATTTTATTTTTGCACAAAATTTTGTCAACATTTCATTTCTATAGAAAATTTTGTCAACATTTCAACATTTTCTATAGAAATAAAATTTTCTATAGAAATAAAATTTTGACAAAATTTTCTATAGAAATAACAAAAATGACAAAATTTTCTATAGAAATAAAATTTTTACAAAATTTTCTCTCGAAATAAAATTTTTACAAAATTTTCTCTCGAAATAATTTTTTTTTTTTATAGAAAAGTTTGTTAAAATTGTATTTCTATAGAAAATTTCAACAAAATTTTATTTCGATACAAAATTCCTCAACATATTATTTATATAGGAAAATTTCTCAAAATTTTATTTTATATAAAAATTTTCTCAAAATTTTATTTATATAGAAAATGTAAGTACCTCTTAGTTGGAAAGGAATGTTTTGCAAAATCTACCAAAACATAAAGAATTCTACCACTCTACCAGTAAAAATTTACAAAATTTGGTAGAATTCTCCCAATGGTGGCAACCGTGAGCAGAACTCCAACAAATTATATGGAAAAAACCAAACACCAAAAAACACCAATTTTTATTTTTCTTTCCATTTTATTTCTGGGGGCCGTTTGTATTATAAAAACAAGTAAGGAAAGTCTAAAGTCGGGCGGGTCCGACTACATTATACCCTGCACCACTTTGTAGATATAAATTTTCGATACCATATCACATCTGTCAAATGTGTTGGGGGGCTATATATAAAGGTTTGTCCCAAATACATACATTTAAATATCACGCATAGCTACAATGCTAATTCTACTCCCTGTGTAAAATTTCAACTAAATCGGAGCAAAAAATTGGCCTCTGTTGTCATATGAGTGTAAATCGGGCGAAAGCTATATATGGGAGCTATATCTAAATCTGAACCGATTTCAACCAAATTTGGCACGCATAGCAACAACGCTAATTCTACACGGATGAAAAATACTGTTTTTCATATGTTTGGCTATAAACATTATATGTTTGGAACACAAATTTTTTAAAACACAATATTTTTGAGTGCAAGCATATAATGTTCATAAACTAGCATAACATGTTTGGGACATATATGTTAATATGTTAGAACATATTATGTTTGGGACATAAAATGTTTGTAAATATAATATGCTTGGGTGCAAACATATATTAATTTAGAAATAGTCTATAAACATATATGTGTTTAGTAGCTTGGAGCGCTATTTAACAGGGAGCGATATTGAATTAAGTTGGTGGTTGTTGCTTGTTATTACAAAATTTACATTTTATTTTTCCTTGGGCAATTGATCAGCTTCTTCTTTGATCCTTACAAACTGTGTGGTCCGCTGTTCGAATCCCCGTCCGGAAAAAGGTAAAATTAAAATAAAAAAAAAATTAATAATTTCTTCTACAATGTTTGTATTACAGAAAAAGGTGCTAAGAACTAAAAAATGTCTTGGAAGTGAGAAAGATGTGGGGGAATATACAATTAGGCAGAAACAAAATTTTGAGCATTCAGGTCGAAAACCTATGTTGTTAGCACCTATATTACCTGTTTATTTTCATAATTCACTATGATTGTAAATATATAAATAAATAAATAAAATTTTGAGCACAATATTGTTTGGGAGAATTTTTTTAAGCATATAATATTTTTGGGTGCAAAATGCTTCCAAACATATTATATGTTCACAAAATAACATATTGTTTTTTGGAAGACAACATTATTGAATTTGGATGCAAAAATACAAAATGTTTGGAACTTAGACTACCCAAACATATATTGTTTAGACCAATATGCTTTCAAACATATTATATATTGGTAGAGATCAAACATATAAATGTTTGGGCAATACCCAAAAATGTATATGCTTGAAGCAAAATATGTTTGGGAGTATATGTTACAGAAGCGATTTTTTGTGAGCGTGTACTCAAAATTTCAACCAAATTGGGGTAAAACTCTGGCTTTTGGGACCGTATTAGTCCATATCGGCCGAAAGATATATATGGGAGCTATATCTAAAGCTACAATGCTAATTCTACTTCCTGTGCAAAATTTGGGGTAAAACTCTGGCTTCTGGGACCGCATTAGTCCATATCGGGCGAAATATATATATGGGAGCTATATCTAAAACTGTACCGATTTCAACCAAATTTGGCACGCATAGCTACAATGCTAATTCTACTCCCTGTGCAAATTTTCAATTAAATCGGAGTAAAATATTGGCCACTGTGGTCATATGAGTGTAAATCGGGCGAACGATATATATGGAGCTATATCTAAATCTGAACCGATTTCAATAAAATTTGGCACACTTGAATACACTACTAATTGTACTCCTAGTGTAAAATTTCAACCAAATTGGGGTAAAACTCTGGCTTCTGGGACCATATAAGTCCATATCGGGCGAAATATATATATGGGAGCTATATCTAAATTTGAACCGATTTCTTCCAAAATCAATAGGGTTCTATTCTGAGCCAAAACACATACTTGTGCCAAATTTTAGTCGATTGGACTAAAACTGCGACCTAGACTTTGATTACAAAAATGTGTTCACGGACAGACGGACTTGGCTATATCGACTCAGGAGCCCACACTGAACATTTTTGGCAAAGACACCATGTGTCTATCTCGTCTCCTTCTGGGTGTTGCAAACATATGCACTAACTTATAATACCCTGTTCCACAGTGTGGCGCAGGGTATAACAAACCCCACCCGTTTTATGATTGTATTTCGTTTTCATGTGGGATTTGATAATGTTGGCAACTATACACACATTTGTTCTGAATATGTAGACTTATTTTTTTATATGGCCGGCCTTTTGTCGGGGTTTAAGACTTTATCCTATAGACAGAGACTAAAGTGGGATAAAACGATTCCCAAAACATTCGAACTCATTTTCATGTTTCGTTATATCAATGCAAATTTTTCGTTGGCTGAGTTTTAATGAAATTTTCTTTGTGTGTAGGATTCATGTGCACATGGTCCTTTAATGAACCCTAATTTGGTTTTTTTTTTTTTTTTGTTTGTTCGATTCATCCATTGTGAAGGGTCGTCCCACTTCTGTGGCCCTGTTTCAGTTGGGTTTTGGGGTTCATTTTTCTATGGCCCATCATCACACCGCCGTTTGGAAGACCAAGATTGATCTCCCAATCTCCACCAAATCAGAGACTGTTAAACATCATATTTGGCACACATATTTGCTAACCTAAATACGATTTTCAATGTCAGATTTTCAATGTCAGGTAAATCGAATACAAATTGCGTCTATTTTAAGCAAGCCAAATAAAAATTGCGGCATGTACAATCTCAAGAAATAAAATCAAGAGATCGGTCTACACGGGTTTAGGTTTCAAAATAGGCCCACATGTCATGTAGCGCCATTATAACAGACAGACATAATTAGATCGTCTTAGAATTTCAGGCTGATCAAGAATATACATAGACCTTTGGATGTAGTACAAACGGAAAATTATTATACCCCCATCACTATCCAATGGTGGTGGAAGATACATGAGCCTCTTTTCGACCAAACTCCGTTTTTATCTTTTTTAACAGCTTTAAACTTGAAACACTCCTCTTTCTCTATGGCCTTGGTCTAGCAATGTTTTCATTCATCCGAGTACCCATGAATATCCTAAAAATAAAATAAATTGTCTACATTAATTTGATATTAACACCTGGCTTTTATAACCGAGCATGCACATTTTTTATTCGAAAGTTTTCCTCATTGACAAGAGTGGTAATTAACGCAAACCAACGTCCATTTTCGATGAATAGGATAGCCAGTTCGTGTGAATGGCTCAGTGATTTTAGTTTTATAAAATATAAGGCCGTATAAGGAGTCCCAGTGATTTCTGGGATGCAAATTTCAAAGATTCGTATTCTAAATGTAATAATAAAAATTTTGTATAAATTACGTGTTACAAAATGTTTCTTGCATAAACTATCAAATAATGTCAATATTATTTTCAGTGTATGCTATTGTCTAGGTCTGTAACATACCCAACGGCGCTGAGTCTTGTTATAAAAAATGTATCACTACAATTGTCTATCATAACCTATACTTATTTTTTACTGTAACAAATAAAACGAGAACAATAAAGAAAATTTTATATTCACTTCCCCCCACCCCCCCCCCCCCCTCTGGAAGATGTTATTGCAGCCATTTACAATGCATTTCTAAGACATTTCTACCCAGTTTCAAAGTTCCACCTTTTAAATAACGAAATACTCATAATAGTGTCTAAGAGCACCCATATATTATGACACTTTCGTGGCGTGTATTGTGGTTATGATGGTCTTAATTTTCTCATATGTGTATCTTGAAGTATGCAAAAGTATGAAATGCGATATATGCTTGTGTTGGTTTACCTGTACATATGTGAGTGGTACGCTCTCTTGAAAGAGTAAATACAGTTTCTTAAGCTCATTGTGAAGTTATTTCATAGTCACAGTTCTATAGCAGCATCATACGAATGAATATGTGTATATGAGTGTTTATGAAGTATTTTTACTCAGTCACTTCCATATTTACGCACTGATACTTAAATGTGCCAGTACTCAAAAGCATATTGGCAAGGAAGCAAAAAAGTGTCAAGTACTGATGCTGCTATCGTTTTCGATGAGATAGTGGTAGTTTATGTTAAAAGTGGCACGTAAACAAGGCATAGAAATGTTAAAATTGGAAAATTTTGAGTGACGATCACTCGATCCATCAGTGCCAGATAGACAAGGGATAAATATGTGCAAACGAAATTTGGAAATCTAAAAACACATCATTTGATCAGTTTTTTGGTGGTGTGAATATATGTCAGTTAATAATCATATTGAAGCCTTTATTGACAAAATGTAGGCTAAATTTTTGATAGCTTCTTTTGAATTTAAAATACCTCTGGATTTTAAATTTCAAGCAAATCAGATGAAAATTGTGGCTTTCGTGTTCTCAAGAAGTCAGTTGGTCAAACAATGATCATGACAATGTATACCAAATTTGGCATAGCTCTTTACGAATTGAAAATACCCCAGGGGATTTCAAATTTCAAGCAAATCGTATAATAATTGTCAAAATTTTATTTTTATAGAAAAATTAGAAATATTATATAAAATTTTGTCAAAATTTTATTTCTATAGAAAATTTTCTCGAAATTTTATTTCTCTAGAAAATGTTCTCAAAATTTTATTTCTATAGAAAATTGTCTCAAAGTTTTATTTCTATAGAAAATTTCGTCAAAAATTTATTTCTATAGAAAATTTTGTCAAAATGTTGTAAAAAATTTATTATACACGCAAAAAAATAATTCTTTCCTCCCAAACGAAATTTTAGACAGACAAAGTTCGTTTCTCATTTGCTTTTCGTTGAAAGGAAGTGTATTTGGAAGAAAAGTATATACTTTTGTTATAAACGTTTATTCTTTTCCAGGATGTAAACACAATTTCATAAAGACTAACTCAAAAAAAAATTTTTTCTGGCTAATTGCATTTTCTCTCACATCTTTCTCACTTCCACTAAGTTTTTTAGTTCTTAGCACCTTTTTCTGTAACACAAACAATGTAGAAAAAATTATACGTTTTTATAAATTTTAAAATTTTTTTTACCTTTCGCCTGGACGGAGAATCGAACCGCGGACCATGCAATTTGTAAGCGAACACACTATCCACTGAGCCATGTAGCCGTTATTGTCATCAATAGATAATTACCCATATAAGTTATATTTATATAGCATAGCTTGCGGCGCCCACGAGCCGATTAAACAAAGTTTATTTAACAGAATAATACATTTAGTTGGGCACCGTGGAGCAGTGGTTGCTACGTCCGACTTGCATGCCAAGGGTCGTGGGTTCGATCCCTGCTTCGACCAAAGTTTTTTTTTACATATATTCCAGATATGGTCGGAAGATTCCGCACAAATGTTCAACATTACATTCTACTATATTAAGTTTTTACTATGAACTGTAAAATGTGTCTTATTAAAGACCAAAATTTAGAAAAGAACAGTGTTTGATATAAACGAAATGGACTGTGTTGTTGGTTCAGAAATAACTTTTTTTATTGAAAGAATAAAAATTTTGTCACAAACGAATTTTTTTGGTGATAAAAGTGTATACTTTTCGAAGCAATTCAAAAACCTCTAACAAAAGAAAAACGTTCTCGGTACACGCTTTCCAAACGTTTTTTTTTTTCTTTGCGTGTACCCTCCACAATAGGGTGGGGGGTATATTAACTTTGTCATTCCGTTTGTAACACATCGAAATATTTATCTAAGACCCCATAAAGTATATATATTCTGGGTCGTGGTGAAATTCTGAGTCAATCTGAGCGTGTCCGTCCGTCCGTCTGTTGAAATCACGCTAACTTCCGAACGAAACAAGCTATCGCCTTGAAACTTGACAGAAGTAGTTGTTATTAATGTAGGTCGGATGGCATTGCAAATGGGCCCTATCCGTCCAGTTTTACGTATAGCCTCCATATAAACGGACCCCCAAATTTGGCTTGCGAGGCCTCTAAGTGAAGCAAATTGGAAGTCCAAAATTCATCTGATTCAGTTGAAATTTGGTACGTGATGTTAATATATGGCCTCAAACACCCATGCAAAAATTGGTCGATATCGGTCCATAGTTATATATAGGCCCCATAAAAACCGATCCCCAGATTTGACCTCCGGAGCACCTTGGAAGAGCAAAATTCTTCCCATTCGGTTGAAATTTGGTACGTGATGTTTGTATATGGTATCCAACAACCATGCAGGAGTTGGTTCTTATCAGTCCATAATTATATATAGCTCCCATATAAACCGATCGCCAGATTTGACCTCCGGTGCCTTTTGGAGAAGCAAAATTCATCCGATCTGGTTGAAATTTGGTACGTGGTGGTAGTGTATGATATTTAACAACCATGCCAAAAGTGGTCCATATCAGTCCATAATCATTTATAGCCCCCATATAAACCGATCCCCAGATTTGGTTTTGGAGCCTCTTGGAGGAGCATATTTCATCCGAATTAGTCGAAATTTGTGACAGTCTTTCGTAGAAGTTTCTACGTAATCCATGGTGGAGGGTAAATAAGATTCTGCCTGGCCGAACTTACGGCCGTATATACTTGTTTCTATAGAAAATTTTGACGAAATTTAATTCAATTTTGTCAAAATTTTATTTCTATAGAAAATTTTATCAAAAATTTATTTCTATGGAAAATGTTGTCAAAATTTTATTTCTATAGAAAATTTTGTCAAAATTTTATTTCTGTAGAAAATTTTGTGAAAGTTTTATTTTTATAGAAAATTTTGCCAAAATTTTATTTCTATTGAAAATTTTGCCAAAATTTTATTCCTATAGAAAATTTTATAAAAATTTTATTTCTATTGAAAATTTTATCAAAATTTTATTTCTATAGAAAATTTTATCAAAATTTTATTTCTATAGTAAATTTTATCAAAAATTTATTGCTATAGAAAACATTGAAAAATTTTGTCAAAATTTTATTTCTTTAGAAAACTTTGTCAAAATTTTATTTCTATAGAAAATTTTGTCAACATTTTACTTATATATAGAATTTTTTTACAAAATTTTATTTCTATAGAAAATTTTGTGAAAATTTTATTTCTATAGACAATTTTGTCAAAATTGTATATGTATGGAAAATTTTGCCAAAATTTGATTTCTATAGAAAATTTTATCATTTTTTTCTATAGAAAATCTTATCAAAATTTGTTTCTATAGAAAATTTCGTCAAAATTTTATTTCTTTAGAAAATTTTGTCAAAATTTTATTTCTATAGACAATTTTGACAAGATTTTACTTCTATAGAAAATTTTACCAAAATTCTATTTCTATAGAAAATGTTGACAAAATTGTATTTCTACACGGATGAAAAAGACTGTTTTTCATATGTTTGGCTATAAACATTATATTTTTGGAACACAAATTTTTAAACACAATATTTTTGAGTGCAAGCATATAATGTTCATAAACTAGCATAACATGTTTGGGACATATATGTTAATATGTTAGAACATATTATGTTTGGGACATAAAATGTTTGTAAATATAATATGCTTGGATGCAAACATATATTAATTTAGAAATAGCCTATAAACATATATGTGTTTAGTAGCTTGGAGCGCTATTTAACAGGGAGCGATATTGAATTAAGTTGGTGGTTGTTGCTTGTTATTACAAAATTAACATTTTATTTTTCCTTGGGCAATTGATCAGCTACTTCTTTGATCCTTACAAACTGTGTGGTCCGCTGTTCGAATCCCCGTCCGGCAAAAGGTAAAATTAAAATTGAATAATTTCTTCTACAATGTTTGTATTACAGAAAAAGGTGCTAAGAACTAAAAATCTCGTGGAAGTGAGAAAGATGTGGGGAATATACAATTGGGCAGAAACAAAATTTTGAGCATTCAGGTCGAAAACCTATGTTGTTAGCACCTATATTACCTGTTTATTTTCGTAATTCATTATGATTGTAAATATATAAATAAATAAATAAAATTTTGAGCACAATATTGTTTGGGAGAATTTTTTTTAAGCATATAATATTTTTGGGTGCAAAATGCTTCCAAACATATTATATGTTCACATAATAACATATTGTTTTTTGAAAGACAACATTATTGAATTTGGATGCAAAAATACAAAATGTTTGGAACTTAGACTACCCAAACATATATTGTTTAGACCAATATGCTTTCAAACATATTATATATTGGAAGAGATCTAACATATAAATGTTTGGGCAATACCCAAAAATGTATATGCTTGAAGCAAAATATGTTTGGGAGTATATGTTACAGAAGCGATTTTTTGTGAGGGTGTATTTAAATTTTGTTTTGTTAAATTTAGTCAAAATTTTGAAATTGGTAATCTGTTTTTTTTTTATTGTTGAAAATCAAAAAATGTCCGAAATAACATAAAACTTTAGAATCCGTTTTGTTTTGTTCGAATTGTAGCGCTTGATTTCTGGACTAGCGCTTGATTTCTCGCACGTATAAATATTCTGCTGACCTCTTTGGCAAATAAACGCAAGCATTTTTTTGTTCACAAACTGCTCAATTTCGATCGGATTCTCATTGGAGAAACCCAAAAACCGCCAGGTAAAGCAAGTCAATGGCTCTAACTTTTGTTCATCGGTGAGCTTGAACTTTTTAAAACTTCAAAGGCTGTAGTCCAAGCTCTCTTTAAATAGTTTTTAATTTAATCTCCATCAAGTGGCTCACTGCCTGAGTCGCCGCTATGCAATGGTAAATATGCCCGCCTTGCATACATAGGTCCCTGGGTTCAACCCATGCTAAAACCGAACACCAACAATTTTTTCAGCAGTGCATTATCCTCTCTCAGTAATACTGATGACATTTCTGAGTGGCATTTGGCAGCACTCAGTTATAAGTGAGAAGTTCACAACTGAGGGTAGAAATTTTTTATCGATCTCAATAAAATTTGGTTCAAAAAACTGACCCAAGAATGGTGCTTATAGCGTTTGAAAAAAATCGAAACACTCAATGAAGTTTTCCTCTGGGTATCATATAGGTTCGCCCGACTTTAGTTATTTGTTACTAACATACGAGCAATTTTTATTCTGTTGATTTTGTGATCAAAATAGACGACACACGCTTCATATATTTCAAAGAAAACGACGTAAAATTATATTTTTTTTTTTTAGAATAATCTTTACACGTTTTTTACAATATCTTGTGCAAATAATAATAATAAAAATTTGCTTAGTTTTTACAGCCTACGGAGAGCAATGATTTGGCCAAGCAAACATGTGATAATGAATGAAAATGCATGTCGAACATCTTTAAGTTAATATAATTGAAATTAATTTCAGTGAATATTTCAGTGCACTCAAGAATCGTCAAGGTAACGGAAATGAAAACGGCTGCGGCAAAAGTTTTGCGCAATTTTCTATTAACTGTTTTAGTATTTCAATACGTGGCAGCGGTGCCTGAATGGTATACGGCCAGTGATGGCAATGAGTATTTAATTGAAACTGAACAGAAGGTGAGTGGACATCTTCAATAAAATATGAATTATAATAAATGGAATACGGAATGAAATTTCATTGCAAGAGACATATTTGTATTTTTTGTCATAAAAAGAAAATCAATTGTGAAAAGTTCAAAAGTTCAATTACAAGATGGTGAAATAGCGATAACATCTCATTTGAAAGCATATTACACACTGAAATATTGATGTGGAAGATTCATGAATTGTGACTATATGGCCTTACGAAAATAAGCGCTATTTTACGTATAATATTTATCGAAGTGTAATTATAATACAAAAAAATAATCTCAAATAATATCAGATATAGCTTTTGTATGAATTTCTATTTGCTACACTAAAAATTTTTTGACCTACACAGAAAAAAATATGACCAAAAATGTTCCAATCAAAATTTTAATAGAATTTTAAGATGTAAATAAAGTAGAAAGTCGGGCGGGGCCGACTATATCATAGCCTAAACCAACCCTACTGAATTAGAATAAGCATTTGTGGGGTAACATTGGTATTGGTTTTAGAAATGAACTGCATTTCTATATTTAAGAACATTAAAGAGTACATTTTTATGGCAGTTGTATCACAATCTGAGCAGAAATGTCTTGTATTATATATACTTGTGGCTATAGTTGATTTTTCACCTACAGAGTTAGTATAGAACTAATATTGAGTCCATTATTAAAAAAGAGGAAATCGCTTAATTAATGTGGATAATAAATGCAAATTCGTGAAAATCGGGCAGTATTATTTTGTAAGAATTTGAAATTTGAATTTGAAACTTGATTAGCAATGGTTAATACATAAGAGTATTATGGCCAAATTTGGGAAAATCGGGCGATTTATATATGTTATATGGGATCTGTATCAAAATCTGAACTGATTTGGATGGTATTTTGCAGGTTTGGTTGAAACCACAGAAAGTTACCTCATACTAAATTTTAGTAAATGAGGCCACTATGGTCAAAAATAAAGTTATTAGGGAGAAATTTTTGAAAATCGGTTGCTCCATATAACAGGTTGACTAATAAGTCCCCGGTCTAACAAAGAAAAACACATTTTTTGGTCAAAATTCGTTTTTATTATTCAACATAGTTCCCTTCGAGAGCGATACAACGATTACAACGACCTACCAATTTTTTGATACCATTTTGGTAGTACTCCTTCGGTTTTGCCTCACAATAGGCCTCAGTTTCGGCGATCACCTCTCCATTCCAGCCAAATTTTTTCCCTGCGAGCATCCTTTTGAGGTCTGAGAACTAGAAAAAGTCGCTGGGGGCCAAATCTGGAGAATACGGTGGGTGGGGAAGCAATTCGAAGCCCAATTCATGAATTTTTGCCATCGTTCTCAATGACTTGTGGCACGATGCGTTGTCTTGGTGGAACAACACATTTTTCTTCTTCATATGGGGCCGTTTTGCCACGATTTCGAACTTCAAACGGTCCAATAACGCCATATAATAGTCACTGTTGATGGTTTTTCCCTTCTCAAGATAATCGATAAAAATTATTCCATGCGCATCCCAAAAAACAGAGGCCATTACTTTGCCAGCGGACTTTTGAGTCTTTCCACGCTTCGGAGACGGTTCACCGGTCGCTGTCCATTCAGCCGACTGTCGATTGGACCCAGGAGTGTAGTGATGGAGCCATGTTTCATCCATTGTCACATATCGACGTAAAAACTCGGGTGTATTACGAGTTAACAGCTACAAACACCGCTCAGAATCATCAACACGTTGTTGTTTTTGGTCAAGTGTGAGCTCGCGCGGCACCCATTTTGCACAGAGCTTCCGCATATCCAAATATTGATGAATGATATGACCAACACGTTCCTTTGATATCTTTAAGGCCTCTGCTATCTCGATCAACTTCATTTTACGGTCATTCGAAATCATTTTGTGGATTTTTTTGATGTTTTCGTCGGTAACCACCTCTTTCGGGCGTCCACTGCGTTCACCGTCCTCCGTGCTCATTTCATCACGCTTGAATTTTGCATACCAATCAATTATTGTTGATTTCCCTGGGGCAGAGTCCGGAAACTCATTATCAAGCCAAGTTTTTGCTTCCACAGTATTTTTTCCCTTCAGAAAACAGTATTTTATCAAAACACGAAATTCCTTTTTTCCATTTTTTTCACAATAACAAAAGTTGCTTCACAAAAGACGCTCTATCTCACAAACTAATTGACTTACAGACGTCAAATTTTGACACGAATCATTTGAAGGTTGGTACTATATAAAAATAATATGCATTTAATACTAGCGAGGCCATCTATGTGTCAGACCGGGGACTTATCAGCCAACCTGTTATAAGGGACTAATGGCCAAATTTGGGAAAATCGGGCGATACATATATATGGGAGCTATATGTCAATCTGAACCGATTCCGATGAAATTTTGCACACTTAAAGGGTGGCAAATTGGATTAATTTTGTGAAATCTGGCATACATATATATGGAGCTGTATCAAAATTTGATTCGTTTCTTTCGCGTTTCTTGTGCCAAAGAAACGCTATATACCTAATTTCGAACAAATACATGGACAGACGGACGGACACCAAGGTCTAGATCGATTGAGTTGATTCTGAGTCGATCGGTATATATTTTATGGGGTCTAAAATGAATATTGTGGTAGGCACATTTTTTGGCAGATCAAAGTTATTATACCCTGAGCACTATGTGGTTTAGGATATACAAAATATTCAATTAATAATTTAATTGGTTCAACAATTTTTTTAATTGAAACAAACATCAATCACAAAAATTAATTGCATCAATTAAGTTTTTAATTAGAGCAATTAACTTTGTAATTGACGTTGGCGATTGATACTATCATTTCTGTGATTGAAGACATTTCAATTAAAAATTGATTGTGTCAATTAATTGGTCATGCAATCTAAATTTTAGGACAAATAATTTATATAATATTAAGGATAAATTTCTTTAATGTAAGGAAATTTTAGTTTTTAATATTTGCATCAAAAATGTATTTTATTATTATAGGACACACATGTTTAAAATTTAATCCAAAGATATAAATAAGCTATTACAACTATGGGTTAAAGATAAATAAGTTTCAAATATAGGCTAAGAGTTATTTTGAGGATTTTGCATATTTCTTTAAAAGTTTTCTTTTTGAAACTAAACAAATACTTTATACTTTAAAGTACCTGCTGTAATATCGATTTTTAAACTGGTATTTATTTTTACGTGAATATATCGCAAAAAGAAAATGAAAATTCGATAAAAATCTATGTCCTAAGTTTATTTTAGAGCCTAACGCTACGTTGCTTTATTTTTAAAAAGCCGTAACTTTGGCTCAGTATCAATACCAAAATCTTTGAGCGACACACAGTGGGGCAAAATCGCAAAAAATGGAGATTAATTAAAGTACTTATCCGATTTTAAAAATTCTTTCATTATTATAATGCTACGTTATCACTGAGTGACATAGGCTATACATCTTTTGGAAAAGTGGGCGGTGCCACTCCCACTATTACAAATAGCTCTAGCGGCCATAGTAATGGATCGATTGTCATGAAACTTTTCGAATGTTGTACTTTTAATCTGGTAATAGTCTTTGGCTAAACTTGGTTATGATTGGGCATGACACCTCCCAATCATAACCACTGTTGTCCTGCTAATAGTGTTTGACTATACTTGGTTATGATTGGGCGTGGCACCGCCCATTCAAACTTGGAACGGATATATCTCATGAACTATCAGAGGTATGAATATGAGATTTGGTATATATGTTGATCGTACAGTATGACTTACATCCAAGGTGGTATAGGGTGGAGCCACGTCCCCTTTTAAAAAATGTTCTGGCTCAGTCGGATTTTTTTTTTTTTAAATTAATACAATTTTCACATAGTAATCAATTTATTTTTATTATAATAACGTTGACGAAAGGGGGATTGTTGCATCATAATGTAACTAAATTTGGGACCCGAAGCAGATATTAAAATTGTTATAAAAATAGCTTGTTCCTTCAAATCTACAAAGTAGGAAAAAAGTATTAAGCTCCGAAATATACCGAATTTCAAAAAAACACTACTTTGCGCGAATAGCTGAAAAATTACTTAACTTCAACACAATACAGCCTGACAAGTAAACAACATATGACATTTAAATTTTCAGTAGTGATGTAGAATTTTATATACTTTAATCGGATACTAAGTATTTAAAAAAAAATCATTTTTCCATTAATCTCCATTTTTTACCATTTTGCGCTTCTGTGCGACGGTCAATATCTTTGAATGCATTTTAGTGACCACCAATATGGAAAAAAATTATAGCGTATTTAGATTACAGTCTCTACTTTAGACTAACAAAAAGAAATATATCGAAACTAAGTGCGAGTTTTGTTTTGAGAAAGGCTTATGGCTCTAAAAAATTTTCTTTCATTGGTCAATAGTCGACAAACTTTTCAATGAAGGCGTTTTGTCCACAGAACTCGCCCTTAAATTCGATGATTTTTTGTAACTTTACCCTAAAACTAAAACGTATTCAAAAATAGGAAATGTCCCTCAATACTTTATTTTAAAGATGTATTTTACCAGAAACAAAGTTCCAAAACTCAAATTTAAAAGCATCCTAGATGAATCCGTAGTAAAATCATTATTCGAAAGACAATATCTTTGGAACAGAGCAAGCTTTATTTCAATGTAGCCATTTATTTATTTTTTTCACTTATTTCGTATTTTAAATTAATTATTAATCTATTGCTATTGACTCTGTGTATTGTTTTATTCTGATTTTCAGTATAATTGGCTGGAAGCCAATGATGAATGTCGTCGTCAAAATTTAAGCTTGGTTGTTATTGACAATGAAGACAAAAATACCGCTTTCGACGCTTTGTTGCGAACAAATTTTGGTAAGATAATTATTAAAAAAAAAATAAAATTATTCGTCCAAAATATTTATACAAAAGCAGAAAATCAAATCTAAACATTAACATTCACTCGCCAATTAATGGAAATATATTTGTTTAAATTTGAAAAATTTATAACAATAGTTAACAAAACAAAAATCTTCCTTCAACTTAACTTAATACTAAATTTCTACAATAATTATGCAAAACTAATAGAAATACCTACGAATACTGCGCAAAAATAAATTTTTGCTCTTGAAACATATTTGGGGTGATCCAATTTCTTCTCAGGGTGTGGTGTATGAAATTTAGTTTTAGTTGCCTAATCCACAATTATGAGCCGATTTCATTCTTTCTTTGCTGAATAGAACTTGTAAAACTCTACAAAGTGGGGTCTGTATTTTGAACCTAGATGGTTCATCGTTTTGTGCACGCTCACAAAAAATCGCTTCTGTAACATATACTCCCAAACATATTTTGCTTCAAGCATATACATTTTTGGGTATTGCCCAAACATTTATATGTTTGATCTCTTCCAATATATAATATGTTTGAAAGCATATTGGTCTAAACAATATATGTTTGGGTAGTCTAAGTTCCACACATTTTGTATTTTTGCATCCAAATTCAATAATGTTGTCTTCCAAAAAACAATATGTTATTATGTGAACATATAATATGTTTGGAAGCATTTTGCACCCAAAAATATTATATGCTTAAAAAAATTCTCCCAAACAATATTGTGCTCAAAATTTTATTTATTTATTTATATATTTACAATCATAATGAATTATGAAAATAAACAGGTAATATAGGTGCTAACAACATAGGTTTTCGACCTGAATGCTCAAAATTTTGTTTCTGCCCAATTGTATATTCCCCCACATCTTTCTCACTTCCACGAGATTTTTAGTTCTTAGCACCTTTTTCTGTAATACAAACATTGTAGAAGAAATTATTCAATTGTATGATTTTTTTTATTTTAATTTTACCTTTTGCCGGACGGGAATTCGAACAGCGGACCACACAGTTTGTAAGGATCAAAGAAGTAGCTGATCAATTGCCCAAGGAAAAATAAAATGTTAATTTTGTAATAACAAGCAACAACCACCAACTTAATTCAATATCGCTCCCTGTTAAATAGCGCTCCAAGCTACTAAACACATATATGTTTATAGGCTATTTCTAAATTAATATATGTTTGCATCCAAGCATATTATATTTACAAACATTTTATGTCCCAAACATAATATGTTCTAACATATTAACATATATGTCCCAAACATGTTATGCTAGTTTATGAACATTATATGCTTGCACTCAAAAATATTGTGTTTAAAAATTTGTGTTCCAAACATATAATGTTTATAGCCAAACATATGAAAAACAGTCTTTTTCATCCGTGTGGGTATCCATTTTCTTTTCTGAACTTCATTCCCTACAAAATTCTACTCATTGTGAAATTGTGAAACTCAGATGAAATTGTGTTCCTATGTACTTTCGATTAAAAGTTGTAGACTCCACAATTTGGAATTACTAAAAATACCTTTTATCAGTCATTTTGGCTGTATATGAATTCTTAGCATTCCAAAATTGGCAATATTTAGAAGAAAACCAGTTTTCTGAAAGTTATATTAAATACATTTTTATTATATCTCTTCAGTAAAACTTTTACCCCTATGGCTGGGACATCATGATGAATTCAGTACTGTGAGGGGACCTCGCCAATTCTACTCCTTGGCCAGTGGAAAACCAATCATCTTTTCAAATTGGTTTAAAGGTGAACCGAAAAATGTCAAGAAGCAGGAACATTGTGCCTACGTATGTGGTGGTGTCGACTACAAATGGATGAATGGTTTGTGTACTACTCGTAAACATGGCTACATTTGTGAAAAAGATCAATCTGAGGTTCAATGTCAAGCCAATCAAAACAACGTTCGCAAGGAGGTCAAAGAATTGAATGAAGCCCTCGCGGCAGAATACGCCAGTCAAAACCCCGCAATCACCCATGTAATGGAGAATACCGAAATGGCAAATAACCAGATTGTTGAAGACTTAACAGCATCGAAAACTGTCATAATTGCAGATGCTAAAAAGGCACTGGATAAAGTTGCGGAAAAGAAACCCTATCTTCAAGCCGTCTTAGCTGATGTAGGACCTACCTATATGGCAATACTTCGAAATGCATTGACAGAAATGTCAACTGTTTCGACCGAAGCTTGGGAATCGATGAAATTGAATCATGTTAAGGCTGTAGGTGAACTCACTGAAATTGTTGATCAATTTGAAGTACGATTGAATCAAAATACAGTTGATGTGGATAATTTGTTTGGCTAAAATCGAAATGGTGTCAATAAAGAAAAATAATTAAATGAGTGCATCGCAATTTTTAAATGTTGAAATCATTACCACTGAGGGCATTAGGTAAGATAACGTTGTAGCTACACATTAAGAGCTTGCTATACCCTCCACCATAGGATGGGGGGGTATATTAACTTTATCATTCCATTTGTAACACATCGAAATCCGACCCCCAGATTTGGCTGGCGGAGCCTCTTGGAGGAGCAAAATTCATCCGATTCGGTTGAAATTTGGTAATGTTAGTATAGGGTCTCTAACAACCATGCAAAAATTGGTCCATATCGGTCCATAATTATATATAGCCCCCGTATAAACCTATCCCCAGATATGACCTCCGGTGCCTCTTGGAGGAGCAAAATTCATATTAACAAGTCCCCAGATTTGACCTCCGGAACCTCTTGGAGGTGCAAAATTCATCCGATCCGGTTGAAATTTGGTACGTGGTGTTAGTATAGGGTCTCTAACAACCATGCAAAAATTGGTCCATAATTATATATAGCCCCCATATAAATCGACCCCCAGATTTGGCTTGCGGAGCTTCTTGGAGGAGCACAATTCATCCGATTCGGTTGAAATTTTGTATGTGGTGTTAGTATAGGGTCTCTAACAACCATGCAAAAATTGGTTCATATCGGTCAATAATTATATATAGCCCCCATATAAACCGATCCACAGATTTGACCTCCGGAGCCTCCTGGAGGAGCAAAATTCATCCGATCCAGATGAAATTTGGTACATGGTGTTAGTTTATGGTCTCTAACAACCATGCTAAATTTGGTCCATATCGGTTCATAATTATATATAGCCCCCATATAAACCGATCCCCAGATTTGACCTCCGGAGCCTCTATAAGGAGCAACATTCATCCGATCCGGTCGAAATTTGGTACGTGGTGTTAGTATATGGTCTCTAACAACTATGGAAAAATTGGTCCATATCGGTTCGTAATTATATATAGACTCCATATAAACCGATCCCCAGATATGACCTCCGGAGCTTCTTGGAGGAGCAAAACTCATCCGATCCGGTTTAAATTTGGTACGTGGGGTTAGTATATGGTATCTAACAAACGTGCAAAAATTGGTCCATATCGGTCCGTAATTATATATAGACCCCATATAAACCGATCCCCAGATTTCGCTTGCGGAGCCTCTACGAGGAGCAAAATTCAACCGATTCGGTTGAAATTTGGTACGTGGTGTTAGTATAGGGTCTCTAACAACCATGCAAAAATTGGTTCATAATTATATATAACCCCCCATATAAACCAATCCCCAGATTTGGCTTGCGGAGTCTCGAAGAGAAGCAAAATTCATCCGATCCGGTTGAACTTTGGTACGTGGTGGTATCTAACAACCATGCCAAAATTGGTCCATATCGGTTCATAATTATCTATAGCCCCCATATAAACCGGTCCCCAGATATGACCTCCGGTGCCTCTTGGAAGAGCAAAATTCATCCCCCATATTAACAAGTCCCCAGAATTGACCTCCGGAACCTCTTGGAGGTGCAAAATTCATCCGATCCGGTTGAAATTTGGTACGTGGTGTTGGTATAGGGTATCTAACAACCATGCAAAAATTGGTCCATAAATATATATAGCCCCCATATAAACCGACCTCCAGATTTGGCTTGCGGAGCATCTTGGAGGAGCACAATTCATCCGATTCGGTTGAAAATTGGTATGTGGTGTTAGTATTGGGTCTCTAACAACCATGCCAAAATTGGTCCATATCGGTTCATAATTATCTATAGCCCCCATATAAACCGGTCCCCAGATATGACCTCTGGAGCCTCTTGGAGGAGCAAAATTAATCCGATCCGGTTGAAATTTGGTACGTGGTGCTATTATATGGTATCTAACAACCATGCAAAATTTGGTTCCTATCGGTTCATAATTATATATAGCCCCATATAAACCGGGCCCCAGATATGACCTTGGGAGCCTCTTGGAGGAGCAAAATTCATCCGATCGGGTTGAAATTTGGTACGTGGTGCTATTATATGGTATCTAACAACCATGCAAAATTTGGTCCCTATCGGTTCATAATAATATATAGCCCCCATATAAACCGATCCCCAGATATGATCTCCGGAGCCTCTTGGAGGAGCAAAACTCATCCGATCCGGTTTAAATTTGGTACGTGGGGTTAGTATATGGTCTCTAACAAACGTGCAAAAATTGGTCCATATCGGTCCGTAATTATATATAGACCCCATATAAACCGATCCCCAGATTTGAACTCCGGAACCTCTTGGAAAAGCAAAATTCATCCCATTCGGTTGAAATTTGGTACATTGCTCTAGTATATGTCCGCTAACAGCCATGCAAAACTTGGTCCATATCGGTCTATAGTTATATATAGCCGACCGCCAATCACACAAAAATTGATCCTTATCGCCAAAAATAATCTACCAAAATTTTATTTCTATAGACATTTTTTCAAAATTTTATTACTAAATTTTGTCAAAATTTTATATTTATAGAAAATTTTGCCAAAATTTTATTTCTATAGAAATTGTTGTCAAACTGAATTATATACGTATTTTATGGGCCATTTTTGTTTAATATATACCCCGTATGGACTAACTTCAATTTAGAAGACGGTGTTAAGAAGTTTTAAGATACCTTGCCATCGGCAAGTGTTACCACAACGCAAGTAATTCGATTGTGGATGACAGTCTTTAGTATAAGTTTCTACGCAATCCATGGTGGAGGATACATAAGATTCGGCCTGGCCGAACTGACGGTCATATATACTTGTTTCAATTTGAAATGAACTCTACAATAATTGCTTTCTTTTCTTTAACCCCCAAGTTGTCGGCTATTACATTTTCTCCTACACGCAGAGAAACATGTTTGAGCCTGGATCTAAAATTGAAAAGGGCTTAGCATTCTCCCATTTACGCAAAAAATAATTCTTTCCTCCCAAAAGACATTTTAGACAAACAAATATCGTTTCTCATTTGCTTTTCGCTGAAAGGAAGTTTGTTTGGGAGAAAAGTATATGATTTTTGTGCTTAACGTTAATTCATTTATAGAATGTAAAAACAATTTCATACAGACTAACTAAAAAACAATTTTGGGTAGAAAAAAAACAGAAAAAAAGAATAAATCTTGCAGTATGTTATACCTTCCCTTCCCAGTTAGCACCACCCATCATATAAATTTCTCTAATTTGCCCTATACTATACTTAATAAAAAAAAAAAACAATTATCTGAAGATTCTTGTAAATCTAAAGAAGTGATCCACTTGTAATATAATCACCGATAAGATAAATTAAGTACTTTGAATTTTGTTCCAATCAATATATTTGCAAATATCGACCAATCGCTGTGTCAGTCCATCAACGTTTGCAACCAAATGTATATCTCTCAATGGAATATTGTTTGGATATTGCCAATAGCTTTGGCAATTTTGCATCCTGTACTTGCTGATCCAAAATGGTATACAGCTATAGATGGTCGAGAATATTTAATCGAAACGAGATTAAAGGTAAGTAATTTCCATAGAATTTTAATTTTTATGAAACTTTCTTAATACAAAAATTATAATTTTGTGAAACTGTATTTGTTTAGTTGAGACAAAAAGATTTGTAGTTATTGTGATTTACTTAAGGCCAATACAGCTCGTTGGAGAAATGAGGAACCGTTGTCAGAAACAAAAATTTATTTGATCTTCAAAATCTATCTTAACGGCAAAAGAAAATTTTTTTGGTCTAAAATTTCGATTGGTGTTATAGAATTGTTTTCATACCTTCCACCTTAGGATGGAGGTATACTGAGATTGTCATTGCGTTTGTAACTGATCATAATATTGGTCTGAGACACCCCATAACGTCTAAGGATCGTGGTGAAATTCTGAGTCGATATAGCGATAACTGTCCGTCCGTCTGGCAGCTGGCAGATTTATTCCAGTGACAGTAAGCATGTAAAAAAACTGGCAAAAGCTTTTTAATATATTGCATTCAGAAATAATATTATTCATGATGGAATTCAAGCATGATACTTTAATTTCGTTATACACAGAAAAAAATATTGTCGTGAAATCAAAGATTTCATGGCCTTAAAATACGAATGCAAATGTTGTTTAGCATTGAAGACGCATTTCTCAGATACAAAGTTTTTTTCCTTATCCAGTCGAAAGTCGATAAACTTCTCAATGAAGTCATTTTGTGCTTAAAATTAAGTGATTGGACTTCAAACTGGATATCTTTACACACACAAAAATATTGTTGTCTTTAATCACGAAATTAATTGATCCAATTAATTTTTAATTGAAATGTCTTCAATCACCGAAATGATCAATTAAAAAATTAATTGAAAGTCAATTAATAATTTAATTGATCCAAATAAATAGCATATTTTTAATTACATATTTTTATACCCACCACCATAGAATGGTGACGGGGGTATAATAAGTTTGTCATTCCGTTTGTAACACATCGAAATATCGATTTCCGACTATATAAAGTATATATATTCTTGATCAGGGAGAAATTCTAAGACGATATAACGATGTCCGTCTGTCTGTCTGTCTGTCTGTCTGTTGTAATCACGCTACAGTCTTCAATAATGAAGCAATCGTGCTGAAATTTTGCACAAGCTCGTCTTTTGTCTGCAGGCAGGTCAAGTTCGAAGATGGGCTATATCGGTCCAGGTTTTGATATAGTCCCCATATAAACCGACCTCCCGATTTGGGGTCTTGGGCTTATAGAAATCGTAGTTTTTATCCAATTTGCCTGAAATTTGAAATCTGGAGGTATTTTATGACCATAAAGAGGTGTGCCAAAA
Source organism: Haematobia irritans (assembly GCF_050003625.1). Lineage (NCBI taxonomy): Eukaryota > Metazoa > Arthropoda > Insecta > Diptera > Muscidae > Haematobia > Haematobia irritans. Next base: position 166,716,824 of record NC_134399.1, on the reverse strand, counting down.
ATGGTGAGTATCGGTCCACGTTTTGGTATAGCCCCCATATAGACCGATCTCCCGATTTTACTTCTTGGGCTTATAGAAACCGCAGTTTTTATTCAATTTACCTGAAATTGGAAATCTAGAGGTATTGTAGGACCACAAATACGTGTGCCAAAAATTGTGAGTATCGGTCCATATTTTGGTATAGCCCCCATATAGACCGATCTCCACATTTTACTTCTTGGGCTTATAGAAAACGCAGTTTTTATTCAATTTATCTGAAATTGGAAATCTAGAGGTATTGTAGGACCACAAATACGTGTGCCAAAAATTGTGAGTATCGGTCCATATTTTGGTATACCCCCATATAGACCGATCTCCCGATTTGGGGTCTTGGGCTTCTAGAATCCGAAGTTTTTATCCTATTTGCTGAAATTGGAAATCTAGAGGTATTTTCAGGTCACAAAGAGGTGTGCCGAAAATGGTGAGTATCGGTCCATATTTTAGTACACACAAAGAAAATTTCATTAAAATTGAGCCAACGAAAATGTTTCATTGATATAAGGAAACATTTTCATTAAGACAATGAAAATATTCGTTAATAGGACGAAAATTTTCGTTGACTAACAGGATATTCATTATGGTAACGAAAAATTGCGTTATATTAACGAATTTGTTTCATTGGCTCAATTTTAATGACACATTTCGTTAATATAACGAAACTTTTTCTACCAGTGTATAGCCCCCATAAGAACGATCTCCCGATTTAACTCCTTGGGTTTCTAGAAACCGTAGTTTTTATCTGATATGCCTGAAATTATAAATATTCTGGTATTTTAGGCTCACAAAAACGTGTATCGGATTAAGTTTTTATCGGTCCATTTGGTAATGCCTCCATATAGACCGACTTCACTTCTTGAGGGTGTAGAAGGCGCACTGATCATGAAAATTGCTTGAAACTCAATGTAAAATTTCCAGATTTTACTTCTACAGATTTAAGATTTCAAATCAAGACGTTATTTTATAATTTTCTTGCACACTTACAAGAGATGTTAATGATTCCTCTAAAACTCAAACAAAAATGGTTCTTATAAATCCAGAATCTGATATAGTCTTCATAGGTGAAATCTTTAAATTTATCTTCGGGAAGTGTCCTCAAGCCCTCCTGAAATTTCAAAGGAAACCCTAATATTTGGTTCATGGTGGTGGGTATTTAAGATTCGGCCCGGCCGAACTTACTGCTGTATATACTTGTTTTTAACTCAATTAAGACTTTAATTGGAAAACATTCCGTGAGATTTTTTTCTGTGTACATGAAACAAAATTTTGTTGGACTAAAGTCATCTTGGCTTTTTTGACATTGAAAGTAATGAAATCAGCTTTAACGAGTTTTAATGTCTTTGATGGCACCCTCCAGCGTTGCATCGCATCCAAATATTTTCAAAAAAACTGTAAAAGCACCAGAAATGATCCGAACGTGGTGGTGGTCATTGAGGAACCTCATTTTTAGTGAAGCGAGGAGCCTCCATTTAAGCCATTTATGCGTGCCGGGTACAATGGTACTTGGTCCGGTTCGTAAGCATTCAGGGCTTCAATTCTACACTGAAAAAAATATTTACGTGATATTAAAAATCACGCAACCTAAATTTTAGGACACACAATTTACACAGTATTAAGGGCAAGTTTCTTTAAAATAAATAATTTTTAATTAACCCTTATATTATGTTTGGGGTCATCTGATGATGATATGGTATTTTTCATCAGCGCATTTCTTAATGTTGGAATATAATTAAAAGTTCTTACTACTCAGCAAGAATTCACTACATGTCAACAAATTATGCGTTGAGTAGTAAGAACTTTTATTTATATTCCAACAGTAAGAAATGCGCGGATGAAAAATGCGACGTGGGTCATCAAATGACCCCAACATAATATAAGGGTTAAAGGAAAATTTATAAACTTTGCTTCAAAAATTTTTTTTTCATTAAATTTTGGAAATTTGCATCCCTCCGTTAAAGTCGTATGTCTCTGTACTAAGGCAAATTTTCCTTAAAGTAAAGAAACGCATTTTTGATTTAAAAAAATTATGCTTAAATTAACTAAAATATTGAATCTATAGATTTAAGATAAAAACGCTTCAAATATAGGCTAAGGCTTATGCTGAGGATTTTGTATCTTTGGTTTAAAGATTTGTTTTTTTTTTTTGGAATTAAGATGTAAGGTTGGCCGGTCTAACAAAGAAAACCACATTTTTTGTGTCAAAATTCGTTTTTATTATTCAACATAGTTGCCTTCCAGAGCGATACAACGACTATAACGACCTTCCAATTTTTTGATACCATTTTGGTAGTACTCCTTCGGTTTTGCCTCAAAATAGGCCTCAGTTTCGGCGATCACCTCTTCATTGCAGCCAAATTTTTTCCCTGCGAGCATCCTTTTGAGGTCTGAGAACAAGAAAAAGTCGCTGGGGACCAGATCTGGAGAATACGGTAGGTGGAGAAGCATATTCGAAGCCCAACTAATGAATTTTTGCCATCGTTCTCAATGACTTGTGGCACGGTGAAACAACACTTTTTTCGCGGGCCGTTTTGCCGCGATTTCGACCTTCAAACGCTCCAATAACCCCATATAATAGTCACTGTTGATGGGTTTTCCCTTCTCAAATTAATCGATAAAAATTATTCCTTGCGCATCCCAACAAACAGATGCCATTACTTTGCCAGCGGACTTTTGAGTCTTTTCACGCTTCGGACTCAGCCGACTGTCGATTGGACTCAGGAGTGTAGTGATGGAGCCATGTTTCATCCATTGTCACATATCGATGGAAAAGCTCGGGTGTATTACGAGTTAACAGCTGCAAACACCGCTCAGAATCATCAACACGTTGTTGTTTTTGGTCAAACGTGAGCTCGCGCGGCACCCATTTTGCACAGAGCTTCCGCATATCCAAATAGTGATGAATGATGACCAACACGTTCCTTTGATATCTTTAAGGCCTCTGCTATCTCGATCAACTTCATTTTACGGTCATTCACAATCATTTTGTGGATTTTGTTTATGTTTTCGTCGGTAACCACCTCTTTCGGGCGTCCACTGCGTTCACTGTCCTCCGTGCTCATTTCACCACGCTTGAATTTTGCATACCAATCAATTATTGTTTATTTCCCTGGGGCAGAGTCCGGAAACTCATTATCAAGCCAAGTTTTTGCTTCCACCGTATTTTTTCCCTTCAGAAAACAGTAATTTATCAAAACACCAAATTCCTTTTTTTTCCATTTTTTTTTTACAATAACAAGAGTTGCTTCACAAAAGACGCTCTATCTCACAAACTAATTGACTTACAGACGTCAAATTTTAACACGAATCATTTGAAGGTTGGTATAGGGTGATACGGTCAAAATTTGGTCAAGGGGAAACGCGTGTAAATCGGTGAAATCGTTTATTTAAAAAATCAAGTTAAATTTCTTTTTCAAGTTCAATTAGTAAAAAATTCAGGAAAAATATTCATTTAGGCTTTCGCTTTTCCAAATCCGAATTGCCGGGCCTCACGCTTGACACCTGCCATTAGATTTTGTACAGCCACCTTGTCCACCTTCTTCGGCGCAGAAAGCCAGTTTGCCTTGAACTGCTGCTCGTCCTTAGCAGTTTTTTGGTCTTCTTTAGGTTCCGCTTGACAATAGCCCAGTATTTCTCAATTGGGCGGAGCTCTGGCGTGTTGGGAGGGTTCTTGTCCTTGGGAACCACCTGCACGTTGTTGGCGGCGTACCACTCCATGGCCTTTTTACCGTAATGGCAATATGCCAAATCCGGCCAAAACAGTACGGAACAACCGTGTTTCTTCAGGAAAGGCAGCAGACGTTTATTCAAACACTCTTTTACGTAAATTTCTTGGTTGACATTCCCAGAAGCTATGAAAATGCTGCTTTTCAAGCCACAGGTACAGATGGCTTGCCAAACCAGATATTTCTTTGCGAACTTTGACAGTTTTATGTGCTTGAAAATATCTGCTCTCTTTCCCCTCCCTTTTGCCGTATAAAACTCCTGTCCCGGAAGCTGTTTGTAGTCGGCTTTGACGTAGGTTTCGTCGTCCATTACCACGCAGTCAAACTTCGTCAGCATCGTCGTGTACAGCCTCCGGTATCGCGCTTTGGCCGTCGTATTTTGTTTATCATCGCGATTTGGAGTCACTACCTTCTTGTAAGTCGATAGTCCGGCTCGTTTTTGGTTCGATGCACGGTTGTAGACGATACACCCAGCTTATTTGCGGCATCTCAGAGAGAGAGGTTGGGGTTTCGCTTGAAACTACCGGCAACTCTCTTTGTCGTCTCAGCGGCTTCCGGTTTTCGATTTCCCCCCGATCCAGACTTCCTGGCTGTCGACAAACGTCCCCCAAACACTTTAATTACATTTGTAACGGTTGATTTGGCAACTTTTAGCGATTTTGCCAGCTTTGCGTGCGAGTAGTTCGGATTTTCGCGATACGCGAGCAAAATTTTGATACGCTGCTCTTCTTGCTTGGACGGCATTTTGACAACTGAAGAGTGAATTCCAAAATCAAAATAGGAGCAACATTCTACACACACACACCTTCAAAATGAGGGGTGTTCAGGTTTTTTAAATGCAAAATTGAAAGAAATACGTCAAGTTTATATTGACCAAATTTTGACCGTATCACCCTTTACTATATAAAAACAAGTAAGGAAAGTTATACCCTGCACCACTTTGTAGATCTAAATTTTCGATACCTTATCACATCCGTCAAATGTGTTGGGGGCTATATATAAAGGTTTGTCCCAAATACATACATTTAAATATCACTCGATCTGGACAGAATTTGATAGACTTCTACAAATCTATAGACTCAAAATTTAATTCGGCTAATGCACTAGGGTGGAACACAATATTAGTAAAAAAATATGTGAAACATTTAAATCTGAAGCAATTTTAAGGAAACTTCGCAAAAGTTTATTTATGATTTATCGCTCGATATATATGTATTAGAAGTTTAGGAAAATTAGAGTCATTTTTACAACTTTTCGACTAAGCAGTGGCGATTTTACAAGGAAAATGTTGGTATTTTGACCATTTTTGTCGAAATCAGAAAAACATATATATGGGAGCTACATCTAAATCTGAACCGATTTCAACCAAATTTGGCACGCATAGCAACAATGCCAATTCTACTCTCTGTGCAAAATTTCAACTAAATCGCAGCAAAAAATTGGCCTCTGTGGTCATATGAGTGTAAATCGGGCGAAAGCTATATATGGGAGATATATCCAAATCTGGACCGATTTCAACCAAATTTGGCACGCATAGTTACAATGCTAATTCTACTCCCTGTGCAAAATTTCAACTAAATCGGAGTTAAAAATTGGCCTCTGTGGGCAAATGAGTGTAAATCGGGCGAAAGCTATATATGGGACCTATATCTAAATCTGAACCGATTTGGCTGATATTTTGCAAGTTTTTCGAGACCCATAAAATATTCGGATGTACGGAATATGAGGAAGATCGGTTCATACACACGCCAATTATGACCAGATCGGTGAAAAATATATATGGCAGCTATATCTAAATCTGAACCGATTTTTTCCAAAATCAATAGGTATCGTCTTTGAGCCGAAACAGGACCCTATACCAAATTTTAGGACAATCGGACTAAAACTGCGAGCTGTACTTTGCACACAAAAATACATCAACAGACAGACAGACAGACGGACAGACAGACGGACAGACAGACAGACAGACGGACATCGCTAAATCGACTCAGAATTTAATTCTAAGCCGATCCGTATACTAAAAGATTGGTCTATGATTACTCCTTCTTGGCGTTACATACAAATGCACAAACTTATTATACCCTGTACCACAGTAGTGGTGAAGGGTATACAATATGCATTTAATACTAGCGACGCCATCTATGTGTCAGACCGGGGACTTATCAGCCAACCTGTTGTCTGTTATAATTTCGACTTGAAACTGGCATTTGTTTGTACATGGATAGCTTTATTAATAGATCTTTACTCCACTTTTCGGTCATTTCTAGTGTTGTTCTAGCATATGATTTGCTATAGTTATATTGTTATATATTAAGTAAACATTTTTTTTCTCCCCGTGTAAAACTATTTTCCTCTTCTTTTTCTTTAATACAGTATAATTGGCTCAAAGCTCACAATGAATGTGCCCAACGAAATTTACATTTAGCTGTTATCGATAGCGCCGACAAAAACGATGCCTTTGTGACTTTATTGCGGACAATATTCGGTAATTATGGTTATATTGCTAAGATTCTGAGAACAATGAATAATATAAAAAAAAGATTGGTGCCAATGCGATATGTGGCTAATAAATGAACTTGGCCAATTAAACAATATATGCAAAATGTTCCCTAATTGGAAAAGTTGGGAATATATATAGCGATAACAAGTTAATTTGAATCAGTTAAAAACCAGATTTAAAATCAATTTAATTACATATATATTGTGGAGTCACACATATAATAATTAAATTTTATATACACTTTGAAAACAGAAATAATTTTAATTTAACAACTTTAATCAATAATTGCAAATCTTTTTTGATTAGCTTAATTTAGTTTTTATTATACCCTCCACCATAACTTGTCATTCCGTTTGTAGCACATCGAAATATTGCTCTAAGACCCCATAAAGTATATATATTCTGGGTCGTTGTGAAATTCTAAGTCGATTTGAGCATGTCCGTCTGTAACTTCCGAACGAAACAAGCTATCGACTTGAAACTTGGCACAAGTAGTTGTTATTAATGTAGGTCGGATGGTATTGCAAATGGGCCATATCGGTTCACTTTTACGTATAGCCCCCATATAAACGGACCCCCAAATTTGGTTTGCGGAGCCTCTAAGAGAAGCAAATTTCATCCGATCCGGCTGAAATTTGGCACATGGTGTTAGTATATGGTCTCTAATACACACAAAAGAATATCACGAAAAATTTTCCAATTAAAATTTTAATTGAGTTTTAAAAAATATTCAGTTAAAAATTTAATTCATTCAACAATTTTTTTAATTGAAACAAAAATCAATCACAAAAATAATAGTATCAATTAATTTTTTAATTGGGTCAAATAACTTTTTTAATTGACCTTCAATTAATTTTTTAATTGATACTATCATTTAATTAATTGGATCAATTAATTTCGTGATCGAATCAGAAAAAAAAATTTTTGAGTGTAACCATGCAAAAATTGGTCCACATCGGTCGATAATTATATATTGCCCCCATATATACCGATCTCCAGATTTGGCTTGCAAAGCCTCTAAGAAAAGCAAATTTCATCCGATCCGGTTGAAATTTGGTACATGGTGTTAGTATATGGTCTCTAACAACCATGCAAAAATTGGTCCACATCGGTCCATAATTATATATAGCCTCCATATAAACCGATCCCCCGATTTGGCTTGCGAGGCCTCTAAGAGAAGCAAATTTCATCCGATCCGGCTGAAATTTGGTACATGGTGTTAGTATATGGTCTCTAACAACCATGGAGGAATTGGTTCATATCAGTCCATAATTATATATAGCCCCCATATAAATCGATCACCAGATTTGACCTCCGGAGCCTCTTGGAAGACCAAAATTCATCTGATTCAGTTGAAATTTGATACGTGGTGTTAATATATGGCCTCAAACGCCCATGCAAAAATTGGTCAAAATCGGTCAATAATTATATATAGGCCCCATATAAACCGATCCCTAGATTTGACCTCCGGAGCCCCTTGAAAGGGCAAAATTCATCCGATTCGGTTGAAATTTGATACGTGATGTTAGTATATGGTATCCAACAACCATGGAGGAATTGGTTCATATCAGTCCATAATTATATATAGCCCCCATATAAACCGATCCCAGATTTGACCTCTGGTGCTTTTTGGAGAAGCAAAATTCATCCGATCTGGTTAAATTTGGTACGTGGTGGTAGTATATGATATTTAACAACCATGCCAAAAGTGGTCCATATCAGTCCATAATCATATATAGCCCCCATATAAACCGATCCCGAGATTTGGTTTTGGAGCCTCTTGGAGGATCAAATTTCATCCGAGTCAGTTGAAATTTGGTACGTTGTGCTAGTATATGGCCGTTAACAACCATGCCTAACTAAGTCCATATTGGTCTATAGTTATATATAGTCCTCAGATAAATCGATCCCCAATCACACAAAAATTGGTCCATATCAAGTTCCGTGCAAAAGTCCATGTTGATTCGTAAATACTTGTAGACTTACCTATACAAAACTTTTTAGTCTAATTTTTTTGTCTAGAAAACGATGTTAAGAAGTTTTAAGATACCACAACCGAAGCAATTCGGATGAAGCTGCAATCAGGAGTCTATCGTTTAGGATTTTAATTCAATAATTTGATTTTATTCGATTCTATTTGATGTTAATTTAATTTATTCAAAACCAATTTACTTAAATTTATAGCCCATTTCCATTTTTTTAGAATATAAGCAATAATATTCGATTATTCATACACAGCAAAAATTAAACCCCGATTCACTTTTCAAATTAATTGATTCAATTATTCTTTTATTGAAATTGCGTCAATCACGAAAATTATAATATCAATCTTAGAAATAGAAAATCTACTTGATTAAAAAATTAATTGATTTCTTCGTTTAACGTTTCTATTGGTTCAACTAAGAATTTAATTGATTTTGATTGCAAAACTCAATTAATTTTTTAATTGAAGTCATCAATTATTAATTTTATTATTATGTATTCATTTTTAATTATTTTACCTCAAGATTATATAATTTGTTTAGTTAGTTTATAAGATCTTATAATTTCTTATGAATTTTCCGATTATAATTAAACAGTGAAACCTCTCAAATGTGCACACCCACGGTCGCCTAAATTATGTCCATCTATGAGAATTTAAGATTAATGTGTTGATATAGCAAACATTCTCACGACAACCTTCACTGTAGTTAGATTTTTCTTTGTATTTGAGACAAAATTTAATGAACCAATGAATAGTATGTACAGTGTGGCTGATTTCAGGTTGTTATGCAACCGATCGTTTGACAGCTGACAGATTTATTCCAGTGACAATTCAATGTATTGTTTACAAGCTATCAAAAGCATTTTGATCTATTGCATTCAGAAATAATGTTATTAGTGATGGAATTCAAGCGTGATAGTGTGATTACATTTTGCTGAAAAACCACATGTGACTATCGTTACAGCCCTCCAGCACTTAAATGTGAATATATCTTTTGTTTCTCTTTGCTCGTTATCGTGATACTGGGCAAAAAATTTCCGAAAAAACGATAAGAACGGTAAGATCCAAACAGTGAAGGCCAGATTTGATCGTAAACCAACACGCAAAAAAATAATTCTTTCCTCCCAAACGAAATTTTAGACAAACAAAGTTCGTTTCTCATTTGCTTTTCGCTGTAAGGAAGTGTATTTGGGAGAAAAGTATATACTTTTTGTGATAAACGTTTATTCTTTTCCAGGATGTAAAAACAATTTCATAAGGACAAACTCAAAAAAAAACATTGTTTTCTTGCTAATTGTATTTTCCCTCACATCTTTCTCACATCCACGATGTTTTTTAGTTCTTAACACCTTTTCCTGTAATACCAACAATGTAGAAGAAATTATACGATTTTATAAATTTTTAAAAATTTTTTTACCTTTCGCCTGGACGGAGAATCGAACCGCGGACCATGCACTTTGTAAGCCAACACACTAACCACTGAGCTATGTACCTGTTATGGTCATCAATACATAAATATCCATATAAGTTATATTTATGTAGCATAGCTTGCGGCGCCCACGAACCGAATAAACAAAGTTTATTTAACAGAAACAAACATTTACTTTGGCACCGTGGTGCAGTGGTTGCTACGTCCGACTTGCATGCCAAGAGTCGTGGGTTCGATCCCTGCTTCGACCAAAGTTTTTTTTTTGTTTTTTTTTTTACATATATTTCAGATATGTTCGGAAGATTCCGAAAAAATGTTCAACATTACATTGTAGTATATTAAATTTTGAACTGTAAAATGTGTCTTATTAAAGACCTAAAGTCAGAAAAGAACAGTGTTTGATATAAACGAAATGGACTGTGTTCTTGTTTCAAAAATAACTTTTTTTATTGAAAAAATAAAAATTTTGTAACAAACGAATTTTTTTGGTGATAAAAGTTTAACAACAAAAGAAAAACGTTTTCGGTACACGTTTTCCAAACGTTTTTTTTTTCTTTGCGTGAAGCTGCGCTGGTAGAAAACTTCGTAGTGAACTGAACATATTGCGAGAACGAATGCAATAAATATTGCAAAATGAGCGTGGACTAAATCCATTGAAATTGCAAACGTGCTCATCGATTCACAAAAAAACAAAAGACTAGATAGACCTAAGGTTCTGCTTCGTTTGCATGGAAGGGCCAGTTACCGAATTTGGTTTTCTTTACATAGAGTTTGAGAACAAATAAAATGATCGGGTTTACTTGCCAAAGAGTTCAGCTGTATATTTCCACCTTCCAATTAGCCACCAAACCATACAAAGGTTTGGGTCACCGTAACGACAGATATTCGCTCCCCGCTGGTATTCATCAACCGTGGGGTCAATTAAAAGCCGAATATTATCAGGAAAATGTCCTAAAGTCGGATTGAATCTCTGAGCAGACAAACATTTCGGCCGCATACCATGGAACTTTCATTGCACTCAGCAACAACCCAGCAAAAAAGCGTCGCCAAAAAAGTAGTGTTCTTTTTGGATCCGGAAGTGGTGCAAAATTGGCGCAGAAGCGATGCATTTAACATGGGCTTGTCATAGGACGGGTGTCCACCATTTCAACAGCCGTTTCACTGAATTTGCATCACTTTTTAATGTGTTATGCGAATTCAGTGTTTTGGATGTGAATTCAGAAATTTTGCGATATTTTGACACATAAATAAATTTTAATTTTTTTAATGATTTTTAATGCATTCTAACGTTTGTCTGGAACATTTGACATCAAGAATTTTCAAAAGCTCGCAAGTTTTCTAGAATGGATTTAGCATTTTTTTTCGGAAAAATTTAAATAATTTGTATAATTTTATTAATTCTTGGCCTGTTTTTAACCAATTTGAAACACAACAATTTTAAATTTCCTATTAAAAATATGAAAAAAGCGAGTAATAAAAAAATTGACTCAAATGAACTTCCTGTGCAGTTAAAATAAAGAACTTCTTTGGGAGAACATTTTTGGAAGTGCTTTTAAAGTTGTGCCTTTAGAAGAACTTCCAAATTTTTTTGCTGGGAAAGGATGTGGGGTATCCAAAACCGACACTGGTTAATCGATTAACCGGATCCCGTTAAAAAATCGAACCCGGATTTTTTAAACACCACTCTTTAGACGATGATTATAAAACTGAAAACAAGGCCTATTTGATGGCTTAGTCCGACACCCACCTTTAGTAAACGAGTATTTTCTCATTTACAAAGGGAGCATCTCAAAATTTTTACGCTATTATTTTAAAAGAAACTGAACACGAAAAATGCTGTCACACTGAAAGTATAGCATGAATTACTCCCTAGTCCATTTTTAAAATGAACAATGTTATTAATATTTTAGTTTTTTTTATAATAAAATAAGAGATTTAACCGTTTAACCGGTTTTAACCAAACTAAAAAACCGGATAAACGGTTTTGAAAAACTTTTCAGTTTTTGAAAAAAACAAAAGTCGACTTTTGAGAAAACCACGTTATTTGTATAACCTACAAGAATGGCTTGAAAAGAGGTTCTTTGTTCATTTCTACCGCATAATAGTCATCAAAATCTCCGGATCTCAATTCGTTGGACTTTTGCGTCTGGGCCATTTTGGAGAGTAAGGTTGAAACTATAAAAAAAAACAAAGTGTTTTTCACATAAAGACATCGCATCACCAATTCGAAGAAATCTGAACAGCTACTAAATAATGATTTCCGACTTTTTTGCTTTTGAACAATAAAATTTACAACAAATTAAATGTCTTACACATCAGTCACCCTGTATATAAAAAAAAATATTTCCCAACAAAATATTCAATTATATTTTTACTTGGAAATATTTAATTATTTTATATAAAATATTTAATTATTTTAAAATATTACAATAATTAAGATAATTAATATTTGCATTGAGAACATAAAAAATAATAAAAAAATAATTAAAAATTAAAAAAATTTATATTATCAATTAATTTTTTAATTCAAATCAAATTTTTAACTGGAAAACAATATGTAGTTAAGAATTTTTCTTGGGTTCCAAGCGTTTCACCGTTGATTATAGAAAATCTCTTTGCTCCTTTCATTCCATTTCAGATCGAACACCAAATCTATGGTTGGGTCATCATGATGCCCTAAATTCCGAATATAAATGGCATCGTTCCTTCTACTCCATAGTAAATGGAACTCAACTAAATTTCTCTAATTGGTATCGTGGTGAACCAGACAATAAAGAATACCAAGAACATTGTGTACATCTATATTCGAAATCCAAGTTCCAATGGAATGATGGCCAATGTAGTTGCCAATATGGTTATGTTTGTGAGAAACCTCAAAGAAATCTCCAGGCCAATTGTGATTTCTCAGAGATACGAAATTCAGTTTATAGCTTAAATAAACAGCTGTCGAAGGATCATAAGATACATGCCTATGAAATTGGGAATATTTTAGAAGACAACCGTAAGGAGAGTGCAAATAATTTGAAAGAATTTCAACAATCTACCAAGGAGACATTGGATGAAGCAAAGCAGGCAGTTGATGATCTTATCGCTCAAAAACCCTACTTGGAAGCTGTTATGAATGATGTGGGCATGTCAATTAAGAAAATTATTAGTGAAGCTTCTGATAAAATTTTAAACAATTCCTTTATTACCCATGAGACTATCAATAATAATGCCAAGAGCACTGAAGAAACTGTAGGTAGAAAATCCAGTACATTCCAAGCGAAATTGGATGAAAATGTCTTAGCTGTGGATAGGTTACTGGTCATGGGAATGCCATAAGAAACACGATATGAAAAAAAATTTTCATATTTTAGAAGCAAAAAACCAATAAAATTGTTAACTAAATATTTTCAAAGATAAATTTTATTAAAATAATAAAATGTGTAAATTTATTTTAGGCGATCAAACATTCCATAAAATATGAATATAGACATGACACTTATACGATATTTGCTTTATTGCATTTGGTCCTTTGAAAAGTCGACTTTCGATTTTAATGAGTTGTCTGCACAAAGGAGAAAAAACCAATAGAAATCTATATCAAATGTTACCCGATACTATTGGTAACAATTCGTCATTAAATCGTCAGACGTTCAAAAATCTCGTCATTTTGAATTTATTCCCAAATCCCGAACACTTTTTTACCCACCATCATAGGATGGGGGTCTAGTAAGTTTGCCATTCCGTTTGTAACATATCGAAATATTGATTTCCGACCATATTAAGTATATATAACTTTGATCAGGTCGAAATTCTATGACGATCTAACCATGTCCGTCTGTCTGCTGTAATCATGCTGGCTCCATCAATAATGGTGCTATCGTCCTGAAATTTGATATAGGCTTACTCCTTATACCCACCACCTATAAAGGTGGTGGGGTCACGGTTACTACAGTTACTACCATTGTTGGTAGAATTCTACCAACAATGGTAGATTTTTTTGCTGTTTGGTAGATTGCTACAATTCTTGATGTTTTGGTAGATTTTGTAAAATATTCCTCTCTAAACATTTCCTATAGAAATACAAATTTGACAAAATTTTCTAAAGAAATAAATGTTGAAAAAATTTTGTATAGACATAGAATTTTCACAAATAAGTTTTAGTTAAAATTTTCTATAGAAATAAAATTTTGTCAAAAATTTTCCATAGCAACACAATTTTGCCAAATCTTTTTATAGAAATAAAATTATAACAAAATTTTCTATAGAAATAAAATGTTGACAAAATTTTCTATGAAATAAAATGTTGACAAAATTTTCTATAGGAATATAATTTTGACAAAATTTTCTATAGAAATAAAATTTTGACAAAGTTTTCTACGGAAATAAAATTTTGACAAAATTTTCTATAGATATACAATTTTGACAACATTTTCTATAGAAATAAAATTTAACAAAATTTTCTATGGAAATAAATTTTTGACAAAACTTTCTATAAAAATAAAATATTGACAAAGTTTTCTATAGAAATATAATTTGACAAAATTTTCTTTAGAAATAAAATCTTGACAAAGTTTTCTATGGAAATAAAATTTTGACAAAATTTTCTATAGAAATAAAATGTTGACAACATTTTCTATACAAATAAAATTTAACAAAATTGTCTATAGAAATAAAATTTGACAAAATTTTCTATAGAAATAAAATTTTTACAAAATTTTCTATAGAAATAAAATTTTGACAAAATTTTCTATAGAAATAAAATTTTGACAAAATTTTCTTTAGAAATAATAGAAATAAAATTTTCTATAGAAATAAAATTTTAACAAAATTTTCTACAATTATAAAACTTTGGCATAATTTTCTATAGCAATAAAATTTTGTTGAAATTTTCTAAAGAAATAAAATGTTGACAAAATTTTCTATAAAACTAAAATTTTCACAAAATTTTCTATAGAAATAAAATTTGGAAAAAAATTTATATAGAAATAAAATTTTGACAAAATTTTATATAGATATAAAATTTTGACAACATTTTCTAAAGAAATAAAATTTAACAAAATTTTGCCAAAAATGCATTTCTGTAGAACATTTTTGACAAAATTTTCTATAAAAATAAAATATTGACAAAGTTTTCTATACAAATATAATTTTGACAAAATTTTATATAGAAATAAAATGTTGACAAAGTTTTCTATGGAAATGAAATTTTGATAAAATTTTCTATAGAAATAAAATTTTGACAACATTTTCTATACAAATAAAATTTAATTAATTAATTAATTAATTTAACAAAATTTTCTATAGAAATAAAATTTTGACAAAATTTTTTATAAAAATAAAATACTGACAAAATTTTCTATAGAAATAAAATTTTGACAAAATTTTCTATAGAAATAAAATTTTGACACCATTTGTTATAGAAATAAAATTTTGACAAAATTTTCTATAGAAATAAAATTTTGACAAAGTTTTCTATGGAAATAAAATTTTGACAAAATTTTCTATAGAAATAAAATTTAACAAAATTTTCTATAGAAATAAATTTTTGACAAAATTTTCTATAAAAATAAAATATTGACAAAGTTTTCTATAAAAATAAAATATTGACAAAGTTTTCTATAGAAATATAATTTTGACAAAATTTGCTATAGAAAAAAATTTTGACAACATTTTCTATAGAAATAAAATTTAACAAAATTTTCTATAAAAATAAAATTTTGACAAAATTTTCTATAAAAATAAAATATTGACAAAATTTTCTTTGGAAATAAAATTTTGACAAAATTTTCTGTAGAAAAAAATGTTGACAACATTTTCTATAGAAATAAAATTTAACAAAATTTTCTATAGAAATAAAATTTTGACAAAATTTTCTATAAAAATAAAATATTGAAAAAATTTTCTATAGAAATAAAAATTTGACAAAATTGTCTATAGAAATAAAATGTTGACAAAATTTTCTATAGAAATAAAATTTTGACAACATTTGTTATAGAAATAAAATTTTGACAAAATTTTCTATAGAAATAAAATTTTGACAAAGTTTTCTATGGAAATAACATTTTGACAAAGTTTTCTATGGAAATAAAATTTTGACAAAATTTTCTATAGAAATAAAATTTTGTTGTCGTTTTTTTATTTCAGCTTAAAACCATACATTGACTAAACTACAAGAGTAGCTTAACCAACAGAGGAAAAGAATGTTTGTCAAATTTATTTGGGCAAAGCCCTATAGACTGCAAGATGGTTGGATGGACGCACGTTTCGGAATTACCACATTCCTCATCAGCATCCTCTACTTGCAGCAAAACTATCAACAAATTATCAGAATAAATTCAGGCAGTTTATTAAACCCAACAAAAACCACACTTGAACCCTCCGAAAAAATGTTTTACCTTGATAGCCGGCTTATGCCAAATGAATTCGAAACAAACATATCTCTTTTCCTATGCCACTGTCAAATCATCGATTTGAATTCACATGGCTGGGTTTATTTTGAGCGTGCCTCCTCTTCTTTTTCCATTTGTTTTGTTTTGTTATTGTTGGTTTTGTTCTTTAAGCATTGTTGTCGTTTTTTTATATGGGTTATGGGTTTAATAAACTGCCTGAATTTATTCTGATAATTTGTTGATAGTTTTGCTGCAAGTAGAGGATGCTGATGAGGAATGTGGTAATTCCGAAACGTGCGTCCATCCAACCATCTTGCAGTCTATATGGCTTTGCCCAAATAAATTTGACAAACATTCTTTTCCTCTGTTGGTTAAGCTACTCTTGTAGTTTAGTCAATGTATGGTTTTAAGCTGAAATAAAAAAACGACAACAATGCTTAAAGAACAAAACCAACAATAACAAAACAAAACAAATGGAAAAAGAAGAGGAGGCACGCTCAAAATAAACCCAGCCATGTGAATTCAAATCGATGATTTGACAGTGGCATAGGAAAAGAGATATGTTTGTTTCGAATTCATTTGGCATAAGCCGGCTATCAATGTAAAACATTTTTTCGGAGGGTTCAAGTGTGGTTTTTGTTGGGTTTAATAAACTGCCTGAATTTATTCTGATAATTTGTTGATAGTTTTGCTGCAAGTAGAGGATGCTGATGAGGAATGTGGTAATTCCGAAACGTGCGTCCATCCAACCATCTTGCAGTCTATAGGGCTTTGCCCAAATAAATTTGACAAACATTCTTTTCCTCTGTTGGTTAAGCTACTCTTGTAGT
Organism: Haematobia irritans; assembly: GCF_050003625.1. Classification (NCBI taxonomy): domain Eukaryota; kingdom Metazoa; phylum Arthropoda; class Insecta; order Diptera; family Muscidae; genus Haematobia; species Haematobia irritans. Next base: position 166,699,946 of record NC_134399.1, on the reverse strand, counting down.
TTAGTCAATGTATGGTTTTAAGCTGAAATAAAAAAAAACGACAACAATGCTTAAAGAACAAAACCAACAATAACAAAACAAAACAAATGGAAAAAGAAGAGGAGGCACGCTCAAAATAAACCCAGCCATGTGAATTCAAATCGATGATTTGACAGTGGCATAGGAAAAGAGATATGTTTGTTTCGAATTCATTTGGCATAAGCCGGCTATCAATGTAAAACATTTTTTCGGAGGGTTCAAGTGTGGTTTTTGTTGGGTTTAATAAACTGCCTGAATTTATTTTTGTTTGGTTATTGTTGGTTTTGTTCTTTAAGCATTGTTCTTGTTTTTTATTGCAGCTTAAAACCATACATTGACTAAACTACAAGTGTAGCTTAACCAACAGAGGAAAAGAATGTTTGTCAAATTTATTTGGGCAAAGCCCTGTAGACTGCAAGATGGTTAGATGGACGCACGTTTCGGAATTACCACATTCCTCATCAGCATCCTCTACTTGCAGCAAAACTATCAACCAATTATCAGAATAAATTCAAGCAGTTCATTAAACCCAACAATGAACCCCACTTGAACCCTCCGAAAAAAGGTTTTGTATGAAAGCCGGCTTATGCCGAAATAAATTCAAAACAAACATATCTCTTTTCCTATGCCACTGTCAAATCATAGATTTGAATTCAGTTGGCTGGGTTTATTTTGAGCGTGCCTCCTCTTCTTTTTCCATTCTTTTTGTTTTGTTATTGTTGGTTTTGTTCTTTAAGCATTGTTGTTGTTTTTTATTGAAATAAAATGTTTACAAAATTGTCTATAGAAATAAAATTTTGGCAAAATTTTCTATAGATATAAAATTTTGTCAAAGTTTTCTACAGAAATAAAATTTTGACAAGATTTTCCATAGAAATAAAATTTTGAAAAAATTTTGTGTAGAAATAAAATTTTGTCAAAAGTTTCTATAAAAGAACTTGACAAAATTTTCTATAGAAATAAAATTTTGATAAAATTTTCTGTAGAAATAAAATTTTGATAAAATTTTCTGTAGAAATAAAATTTTCTATAGAAATTTTTGACAAAATTTTCTATAGAAATAAAATTTTACCAACATTTTGTATAGAAAAAAAAATTTGAAAAAATTTTCTATACAAATTAAATGTTGGCAATTTCTATGGAAACAAAATTTTGGCAAAATTTTACTATAGACAATTTTTTTGTTTGGTAGTTTTTTTGGTAGAATTTTCTCTAACTTTTGGTTCGAGTGGCAACGGTGTATGGAATCCCAGTAAACAAACCGTCGCCAAAAAAGTAGTGAAAATGTTCTTTTCGGATCCGGAAGTGGTGCAAAATTGGCGCAGAAGCGATGAATTTAACATGGGCTTGTCATAGGACGGATGTCCACCATTTCAGTAGCACTGAATTTGCATCACTTCTTAAGGTGTGATGCGAATTCCGTGTTTTGGATGTAAATTAAGAAAATATGTGATATTTTGACAAATAAATTAAATTTAAAATTTTTTTTTCGATTTTTATTGCATTCTTACTCTTGTCTGGAACGTTTGACATCAAATTTTTTAGAATGGATTTAAAATGTTTTCGGCAAAATTTAAATAATTTGTATCATTTTGTAATTCTTAATCTGTTTTTAAACTATTTGAAACAAAAAAAATTAAATTTCCCATTAAAATTATGAAAAAAGCGAGTTATAAAAAATTGACTCAAATGAACTCCCTGTACAGTCAAAATAAAGAACATCGTTAAGAGAACATTTTTGGAAGTGCTTTTAAAGTTGTGCCTTTAGAAGAACTTTTTTGCTGGGGTATAATAAGTTTGTCATTCCATTTGAAACACACTAGCTACGCTAATGGTTAAATTGACGGTAAATTGTCATTTCCGATAATACTTGACAAGAAATAAAAACAAATGGTGACAAATTCCTGTGCTTTAAATAGCATTGCATAGCAAACCTAAGTAATACCTCAAATAGACATTGATTTCTAAAGTAAATCCCCTGATAACTGACGTTACTTTTGTCGTCTACACAAAAACATTTTTGCAATATTCTTGGGTGGTAACAAAAATGTTTCTTTTTAAATTTATTTTGCAAATATTGATTTTATTCTTTAGCAAAGTGTTAAATAATTTTCACGTCTAATTACACAAATTTCTGAATCTCTAATTACTGATGTCGGTTAATTGTTCAAATGATTTAAACACAAAAATAAATAGACCTTAGACATTTTAGGCATTTTCGACATTTTCTTTTCATCGAGGTCAAAATGCATCCGAAGCCGTACAAAAAAGGTGCATCTACTGTACAAAAATTGTTTGCCAAAATCAAAACTCTTTGAACTTATGGTACGACCCAATAGAACAACAACAACCACATATGACTTGCCACATCTACGTATATTGGCAAAACCAACCCCTACCCCCTCATTTTGAAAAGTAAAAAGATTTACGATAAGAAGCATAATCAAATTAATAAAATAATAACTGGTGGTCAAACAAACCGCTGATAATCGATGAGGGCGTTTATGCCCACTGGAATTTTATATATAGTTCAGTTGAAACTCAATATCATGGTTCAGTTAACCAATGTCAGGCCAAATAAATATAACAAAAATTTTCTGGATTTTGCCATTATTAGGGGCAATTTATACGAGTGTGGTAGTTGCCAGTCCCGAGTGGCATAAGTCAAGTGATGGCGTTGAATATTTAATTGAAAGTGAATTACTTGTAAGTGGCATTTAATAGCCCCATATTAAAAAAAAAACAAAAACAGAAAAATCTAAACACATTTGTTACGTACATATCATCAGGCTTTATCGCTAATCAAACAAACACTTATCTCTTTTTGTTTACAGTACACTTGGTTGCAGGCCCACAGCGAATGTGCCCGTCGAGATTTGCAGTTGGTTGTTATCGACAATGCTAACAAAAACGATGCCTTTGTTGCTTTATTGAGGAAACTATTTGGTAATTTACAATCAAGTTTATTTCGTGTTGAAAAAATATTCTTGGAAATCGGTCATGGGATAATAGCCAAAATAGAAAATTTTCACAAATTTCAAATTTGTCAATTAGCATATCCGCCTTGCGTACAAAGGAATATGGGTACAATACCAGTTCTAACCGACTACCAAAAAGATTTTCAGCGGTGGTCTATCCCCTGTCAGTAATGCTGGTGTCTGGAATAGGGCAGCACTGGGAAGTTCACCACTGAGATATCACTGAATAATCTAAGTGAGCCTTATACAAACAGGCTTCCTCTATACCTAAGTAGTTTTGGGAAATTTCGATTTAAATTTTTGACCTGTCGTGTTTCCGTTCATATATGAACGGAAACACGACATATATGTATGAATGGCCTTACCCAGATTAAGAACCACAAGAACCGTTCGGGGACACACTTTAAACAGCTCTGGTTTTACTGTGCAGTTTTTAGGGTTGACGTTTGAAAACTAAAAAATTCTCCATGGGGCTCGTTAAGAGTAAAATGTCTTGGCTACTCGTGAGAGAAGTGAGATATGCATGTGTTATTGACCTTTTCACTAGTCTTTATTAGTGGACCAGTAACCAGTTTCCAAGAAAATTTAAAAGTCTGATCTGGTGCTAAAACATCTGGACATTGAGAGAGTCCAGATGTTTTAACATTAGCAGCAAGGCTAACAGGTTGGCTGATAAGTCCCCGGTCTAACAAAGAAAAACACATTTTTTTGTCAAAATTCGTTTTCATTATTCAACATAGTTCCCTTCAAGAGCGATACAACGATTATAATGACCTTCCAATTTTTTGATACCATTTTGGTAGTACTCCTTCGGTTTTGCCTCAAAATAAACCTCAGTTTCGGCGATCACCTGTTCATTGCAGCCAAATTTTTTCCTTCCAGCATACTTTTGAGGTCTGAGAACCAGAAAAAGTCGCTGGGCCAGATCTGGAGAATACGGTGGGTGGGGAAGCATTTCGAAGCCCAATTCATGAATTTTTGCACATCGTTCTTAATGACTTGTGGCACGGTGCGTTGTCTTGGTGGTATAACACTTTTTTCTTCTTCATATGGGGCCGTTTTGCCGCGATTTCGACCTTCAAACGCTCCAATAACGCCATATAATAGTCACTGTTGATGGTTTTTCCCTTCTCAAGATAATCGATAAAAATTATTCCATGCGCATCCCAAAAAACAGAGGCCATTACTTTGCCAGCGGACTTTTGAGTCTTTCCACGCTTCGGAGGCGGTTCACCGGTCGCTGTCCACTCAGCCGACTGTCGATTGGACTCAGGAATGTAGTGATGGAGCCATGGTTCTTCCATTGTCACATATCGACGGAAAAACTCGGGTGTATTACGAGTTAACAGCTGCAAACACCGCTCAGAATCATCAAGACGTTGTTGTTTTTGGTCAAATGTGAGCTCGCGCGGCACCCATTTTGCACAGAGCTTCCGCATATACAAATATTGATGAATGATATGACCAACACGGAGCCACCGTGGTGCAAAGGTTAGCATGCCCGCTTTGCATATCCCACCTCAGTAATGCTGGTGATATTTCTGAGGGTTTCAAAGCTTCTCTAAGTGGTTTCACCGGAATGTGGAACGCCGTTCGGCCTCGGCTATAAAAAGGAGGTCCCTTGTCATTGAGCTTAACATGGAATCGAGCAGCACTCAGTGATAAGAGAGAAGTTCACCACTGTGGTATCAAAATGGACTGAATAGACTAAGTGAGCCCGATACATCGGGCTGCCACATAACCTAACCTAACCTAACACGTTCCTTTGATATCTTTAAGGCCTCTGCTATCTCGATCAACTTCATTTTACGGTCACTCAAAATCATTTTGTGGATTTTATTGATGTTTTCGTCGGTAACCACCTCTTTCGGGCGTCCTCTGCGTTCACCGTCCTCGGTGCTCATTTCACCACGCTTGAATTTTGTATACCAATCAATTATTGTTGATTTCCCTGGGGCAGAGTCTGGAAACTCATTATCAAGCCAAGTTTTTGCTTCCACCGTATTTTTTCCCTTCAGAAAACAGTATTTTATCCAAACAAGAAATTTCTTTTTTTTCCATTTTTTTTTCACAATAACAAAAGTTGCTTCACAAAAGACGCTCTATCTCACAAACTAATTGACTTACAGACGTCAAATTTTGACACGAATCATTTGAAGGTTGGTACTATATAAAAATAATATGCATTTAATACTAGCGACGCCATCTATGTGTCAGAGCGGGGACTTATCAGCCAACCTGTTATATATGAACGGCCTTGCCCAGATTGAGATCACAAGAACCGTTCGGACACACGCTTTAAACAGCTCTGGCTTTACTGTGCAGTTTTTAGGGTTGACGTTTGAAAACTAAAAAATTCTCCATGGTGCTTGTTAAGAGTAAAATGTCTTGGCTACTCGTGAGAGAAGAGAGATATGCATGTGTTATTGACCTTTTCACGAGTCTTTATTAGTGGACCAGTAACCAGTTTCCAAGAAAATTGAAAAGTCTAATCCCCTGCTAAAACATCTGGACATTGCAGCAAGACTATATGGTGGGACCTATTGCCTTGGACATCTTAAAAGAATTACTATAAAGTTTTAATCGCAGTCAGAGAGGCCACATCAAGTTCAAGCTCTCTCTCTCTCTCGTGCTTTAGCTATTCGGGTGACAGACCTTGAGGATTGGCATGCAAAAAGATTTCTCTTAATTTCATTTATTGGGGGGTGGTTTTCCTAAGCGGAGAACGCTGTGCGAGTGCAGTCACGTCCGTTGGTATGGCTGCCACGAAAAAAGATGTTTCGTTATGTCAGGCGAATGTCGACACTTCATCTTGAAAGGCATGGTTCAGAAGTTAGAGGTAACTGTGTAGTTACTTGGAGATTCCTGGTAGCTGAGATAGCTCGGATATGGTCTCTCTAGGCAGCCGTCTCTCGTCCACACTGAAAGGTAACTGTGTAGATACTTGCAGATTCCTGGATCATAGCTGTGATAATTCCGATATAATCTCTTTAGGCAGCCGTTTCTCGTCCACTCTGAAGGGTGGTGATCCTCCAACCAGCATAACGAAGTAGGGCCGTCTCTCGTCCACTCTGAAAGGTAACTGTGTAGGTACTTGCAGATTCCTGAATAGTAGCTGAGATAATTCCGATATGTTCTCTCTAGACAGCCGTTTCTCGTCCACTCTGAAAGGTAGTGGTCTTCCAACCAGCTCAACGAAGTAGGACCGTACGGGTGAAGTAATAGAAAATAAAATCACCTACTATGACGTTTTATTCGCACTGAAAGATACCACATCCAGTTCAAGGAAGCGAGTTGTCTTTAGTGTTATAGGAATTCGGGTGACAGACCTTTAGTATTGGCATGCGAAAATATGTCTCGTGATTTTAGACGAGTGATCAGATTTTCGACATTCATCCTCGATTGCAGGAGAGAAAGTTTGATGTTTAGGCACCTAGATGTACCAGACCGGATCTGAGATACCTTGGATCTAATTGCTCTGGGCAACTTTCTCTTGATTTCATTTATTGGGGGTTGTTTTCCTAGGCGAAGAACACTGTGTGAGAGCAGTCTGTTGGTATGGCTGGTCACGCAAAGGGATGACTCGTCATGTGAGGCGCACTTCAGACATTCATCTTAAGTAGCTGGTTTCGGAAGTGTGAGGTAACTGTGTAGGTACTTGCAGATTTCAGGATCGTAGCAAAAATAAATCTGATATGGTCTCTCTAGGCAGCCGTCTCTCGTCCACGCTGCAGCCAACACAACGCTGCACTGGTGGAAAGATTCTGAACTGCTGACGCCTGTACGGCCATCAATGCCGCCCTTATTTCCTCATCACTGTAATCGCTGAACTGAAACCGAATCGGTCATCCTTATTTCATCCATTTTGGACTCATGCTGCAAATGCCGTTCCGGTATATTACAGTAAAATCCCAAGCCTCAACTCAGACTCCATCGGGGTCTCGCATATACTGAGAGTCAATGAGGACCGTTCGGCTCATAGGTCTTTACAATCGTACTCTTATCTTTCCCCCAAGTTCTACCATTCGCTTCCTTCGGGATCTTATTTCTACTCCAAACGTTTTAGCAACATTTGCCCATGTTTACTAAAGAGAAATGGTCTGTCAAAAGTAACACGATTTCTTGCATACGGGAATCCTCCGACCACGTATGTGGATATGAAGGCTCTGGTTCTCCTCTTTGGTACACGATGTGAATAGGGTTGCCGTCGATTTCAGAGCAAACAGTTTCAGCTTCCTGTTGACAAAGAAATCCGTAAAAACAAAGAGATAGCCTTTAATCCGTATCTCAACCTGCTTGATGTCTCTACCTAATGTTACTATGGAAGAGTCGTCCGCGTAGATTATCAGATATCAGTGGGACAGTTCACCGCTTTGAGGTACACTTTGTTTGTTCCACCTGGGCGAAGATATTTTTCCTCTAAATTCCAAATAGGACCGAGAATCAGCCATATGGTTTAAAAACCATCTCTTAAGATTATTAGGGAGAGAGTTTTCCATATTATCCTTTAAGAGATTGGTATAGTTTATCATGTCAAACACTTTAGACAAATTCAATGCAACTAGAATCGAACGTTCATGCGGCCTTTTAATATTCTATCCCTCTGCAATTCTGGCTGTCAATTCACACACCGCAGTGGTCGGACACTTGACCGAATAGAAATCATGCAGATATCTGCCAATATTAGGTGTTCTGTGAAGCAGGTTAGAAAAGTTGCTTCAGGAATTCCGCCCATCACGAGTCTCAATGGTGTGCTCTGTTTTTCTTGTCTCAGAACCCGATTAATATTGAAACTATGCAAATATTGATGCATATATTGAAACTATGCGCTAGAAACCTGGGATAATTCTCTTCAATGTGCTTCAATACACTCGTAGGGTCGGACTGGTCTGCGTGCACGGAAGACCTCCTGCCTGCATAGACTGCAGTCTGGATCTTTTGAATAATCATCCTGTGAAATTTGCCCCTAAAGAAAATTTTGATGTTGTCTTTCCGTTGGGGGTTTGAGAGATTCCAAATCGTAAACCACAGCCATTAGGTCTCAAATCGGACTCCTCCAGAAAGTTGAGCCACTTCTTTCGGGATTGCAAGCCTTACCGCTGTCAATGGCATCGGTAATATCGGGTGAAATAAATTGTATCGTGTCGTTGACTCAGTGACCACGAATACGATGAATTGCTCTTTTATGCGTACTATCACTCTACAGGTCAAATACCATTTAATGGTGATTGTTGGAATGCCATCCCAAGGCTCTAATGGTGGACCATTCAAATGTTATAAGACCAAGCTACTTTGGCTCAGGCTCTTTAGCAATGTGACTTTATCTCTAAATATAGTTGCATTATTCGAGGTTCTACTAGGTGAGTGCGACTAAGACGATTACGTTCGTTCGCGATTCCCGCCGCTTCTGCTTGGAGTGGGTACTGAATTAATGTTTTGAGTTTAGTCTGGACTCTGGACAAGAAATTTTTCGAAAAAAATCGTGTGAACGTCCGTGGCAGAAACAGTTCCGAAGGTACATTTAGCGTACACTGTTCAACTATGTTATATAGCTGGATCCGAAACACAGAGCACACAAACAAAAAAATGTTTTTTGGCTTCAATCACGAAATTTATTGATCCAATTAATTTTTAATTGAAATGTCTTCAAGCACGGAATTGATAGTATCAATTAAAAAATTAATTTATACCATTAATTTTTGTTTCAATTAAAAAATTTCTTGAATCAATCAAATTTTTAATTGAATATTTTTTAAAACTCAATTAAGCCTTTAATTGAAAAAAATTTCGTGCATTTTTTTTCTATGCATGGGTAGCACATCCATCTACCAATGCATAGAATCCAAGACGTAAATATGATTCTTTATGCGTCGACAGATGTAGATTTCCCCCTTAACTTTGTGATATTATTACAAATACGTTACACAATCTTAATTTCAATTCAAATCTTTAAATTTCAGATAAATCTCCAGATTTGTGGATTGGCCACCATGATAATTTTAATAAGGGGGCCAAACAAGATCGGCCATTTTTCTCCATAGCAAACGGAGCTCAATTAAACTACAGTAATTGGTGGCCTGGAGAACCAAATAATCATAACTATGAGGAGAATTGTGTCCAAATATATTCCAAAGCGAACTTCCAATGGAATGACTACCGATGTGAGATGAAATATGGCTATGTTTGCGAGAGGCGACCCATCGAATTGGCACGCTGCGATTTGGACGAAATTCGAAGATCTCTACGTGATCTAAATAACCAAATTTCTGAGGATCATAAAATTTTACGTCAGGAAGTGAAAGAAAATTTGCTAAATAATCGCCTTGAAATTCGACAAATTTTGTCCGAATGGAAAGAGACTACAATGGAAACTTTAGATAGATCAAGAACTTCCATAAATGAACTTATTGCAAGAAAACCTTATCTGCAAGCTGTTGTTAATGATGTAGGTGTTCCAATTAACCAAATCATTCGTGAAGCATTCGATGAAATCTCTCAGAATACAGGTGTTGTCTACGAATCAATCGATGTTAATAATGCAAACAGCGAAGCCTTCACTATGGACAAAACAGATGTATATCAAGAAAATTTAGATGAACACACAACGACTGTAGATAAAATATTTGAGCAATAATAAAATAATATTTCAATTCTCATTCCTAAATTAATAATGTGAAAAGAATTATTAAATTGTACGCAATCTCGAATTCATATTAATCAGTGAAATTTTTTATCGAAAATTGTGTATCATCGATTTTTATCGTTAAATTAATATTAATCAAACTCTTATGGTAAATGAATACAACCGAATTAAAAACAAGTATATACGGCCATAAGTTCGGCCAGGCCGAATCTTATGTACCCTTCACCATGGATTGCGTAGAAACTTCTACGAAAGACTGTCATCCACAATCGAATTACTTGGGTTGTGGTATCTTAAAACTTCTTAACATCGTTTTCTAAATTAGTCCATACGTGGTATATATTAAACAAAAAAGTTACATATAGGTAAGTCTACAAATAATTATTAAAAATTGACATGGACTTTTGCACGGTACGTAGAGAGCCAGAATTGAAATATGGGGGTCGCTTATATGGGGGCTATATAGAATTATGAACTTGATATGGACCAATTTTTGTGTGATTGGGGATGGATTTATCTGAGGGCTATATATAACTATAGACCGATATGGACCTAGTTAGGCATGGTTATTAACGGCCATATACTAGCACAATGTACCAAATTTCAACTGACTCGGATGAAATTTGCTCCTCCAAGAGGCTCCAAAACCAAATCTCGGGATCGGTTTATATGGCGGCTATATATGATTATGGACTGATATGGACCACTTTTGGCATGGTTGTTAAATATCTTATACTACCACCACGTACCAAGTTTCAACCAGATCGGACGAATTTTGCTTCTCCAAAAGGCACCGTAGGTCAAATCTGGGGATCGGTTTATATGGGGGCTATATATAATTATGGACTGATATGAACCAATTCCTCCATGGTTGGTGGATACCATATACTAACATCACGTACCAAATTCCACACATGCCGATGAAAAGAAACCACTTTGGTACGTCCCTTTCTTGCAAACGAAAATTTAGACCAAATTTTATTTCACAGAAAATTTTGCAAATTTTTATTTCTATAAAAAAAAAAATTGTTTCTATAGACAATTTTGTCAAAATTTTATTTCAATTGACAAATTTTTAAATATTTTATATCTATAGAAAATTAATTTTTATACCCTGCGCCACACTGTGGAACAGGGTATTATAAGTTAGTGCATATGTTTGTAACACCCGGAAGGAGACGAGATAGACACATGGTGTCTTTGGCAATAATGCTTAGGGTGGCTCCCTGAGTCGATATAACCATGTCCGTCTGTCCGTCAATCCGTCCGTCCGTCCGTCTGTCTGTGAACACATTTTTGTGATCAAAGTCTAGGTCGCAATTTAAGTCCAATCGCCTTCAAATTTGGCACATGTTCCTAATTTGGGTCAGAATAGAACCCTATTTTGGAAGAAATCGGTTCAGATTTAGATATAGCTCCCATATATATCTTTCGCCCGATATGCACTAATATGGACCCAGCAGCCAGAGTTTTATCCCGATTTACTTGAAATTTTGTACAAACATAACACTTAGTCGTATAGTCAAGTGTGCAAAATTTGATTGAAATCGGTTCAGATTTAGATATAGCTCCCATATATATCATTCGGCCGATATGGACTAATATGGTCCTAAAAGCCAGAGTATTGGCCCAATTTGGTTGAAATTTTGCACAGGGAGTAGATTTGGCATTGTTGCTATGCGTGCCAAATTTGATTGAAATCGTTTCAGATTTATATATAGCTCTCATATATAGCTTTCGCCCGATCTACACTCATATGACCACAAAGGCCAATTTGTTACTCCGATTTAGTTGAAAATTTGCACAGGGAGTAGAATTAGCATTGTAGCTATGCGTGCCCAATTTGCTTGAAATCGGTTCAGATTTAGATATAGCTCCCATATATATCTTTCGCCCGATATGGAATAATATGGTCCTAGAAGCCAGATTTTTGGCCCAATTTGTTTGAAATTTGGCACTAGGAGTACAATTAGTAGTGCAGTTAAGTGTGCAAAATTTAATTGAAATCGGTTGAGATTTAGATATAGCTCCCATATATATCTTTCGCCCGATATGGACTAATATGGTTCTAATAGCCAGAGTTTTGCCCCAATTTGGTTAAAATTTTGCACAGGGAGTAGATTTAGCATTGTTGCTATGCGTGCCAAATTTGATTGAAATCGGTTCAGATTTATATATAGCTCTCATATATAGCTTTCGCCCGATTTACACTCATATGACCACAAAGGCCAATTTGTTACTCCGATTTAGTTGACAATTTGCACAGGGAGTAGAATTAGCATTGTAGCTATGCGTGCCCAATTTGCTTGAAATCGGTTCAGATTTAGATATAGCTCCCATATATATCGGATTTCGTCAAAAATGGTCAAAATACCAACATTTTCCTTGTAAAATCGCCACTGCTTAGTCGAAAAGTTGTAAAAATGACTCTAATTTTCCTAAACTTTTAATACATATATATCGAGCGATAAATCATAAATAAACTTTTGCGAAGTTTCCTTAAAATTGCTTCAGATTTAAATGTTTCCCATATTTATACCCTTCACCACTACTGTGGTACAGGGTATAATAAGTTTGTGCATTTGTATGTAACGCCAAGAAGGAGTAATCATTGACCAACCTTTTAGTATACGGGTCGGCTTAGAATTAAATTCTGAGTCGATTTAGCGATGTCCGTCTGTCTGTTGATGTATTTTTGTGTGCAAAGTACAGCTCGCAGTTTTAGTCCGATTGTCCTAAAATTTGGTATAGGGTCTTGTTTCAGCTCAAAGACAATCCCTATTGATTTTGGAAAAAATCGGTTCAGATTTAGATATAGCTGTCATATATATTTTTCACCGATTTGGTCATAATTGGCGTGTATATCAACCGATCTTCTTCAAATTCCGTACATCCGAATAGTTTATGAGTCTCGAAAAACTTGCAAAATATCAGCCAAATCGGTTCAGATTTAGATATAGCTCCCATATATAGCTTTCGCCCGATTTACACTCAATTGCCCACAGAGGCCAATTTTTTGCTCCGATTTAGTTGAAATTTTGCATAGGGAGTAGAATTAGCATTGTAGCTATGCGTGCCAAATTTGGTTGACATCGGTTAAGATTTAGATATAGCTCCCATATATATGTTTTTCTGATTTCGACAAAAATGGTCAAAATACCAACATTTTCCTTGTTAAATCGCCACTGCTTAGTAGAAAAGTTGTACGAATGACTCTAATTTTCCTAAACTTCTAATACATATATATCGAGCGATAAATTATAAATAAACTTTTGCGAAGTTTCCTTAAAATTGCTTCATATTCCTTAAAATTGCTTCATATTCATTCTTACAACATTTCGCCACTGCTTAGTCGAAAAGTTGTAAAAATGACTCTAATTTTCCTAAACTTCTAATACATATATATCGAGCGATAAATCATAAATAAACTTTTTCGAAGTTTCCTTAAAATTGCTTAATATTTAAATGTTTCCCATATTTTTTCACTAGCATTGTGTTACACCCTAGTGCATTAGCCGACTTAAATATTGAGTCTATAGATTTTGTAGAAGTCTATCAAATTCTGTCCAAATCGAGTGATATTTAAATGTATGTATTTGGGACAAACCTTTATATATAGCCCCCAACCCATTTGACGGATGTGATATAGTATCGAAAATTTAGATCTACAAAGTGGTGCAGGGTATAATATAGTCGGCCCCGTCCGACTTTAGACTTTCCTTACTTGTTTATGTATATTTTTATGTAATATTTAATGACAGCGCGCATTTCTATTTTATCCACTGTAAAAAAAATGCGGATGCGTCTTTTTTGAACACCTGTTTCTATATGGAGGAGTTGCCAGATCGAAACAAAATTTAACATGTGTTCATAACAGAGATGGGAGTTTCCAAAACACTTAACTTTTTTCTGTTTATACTGCGCTTTTTGTGCTAGGCTAAGAAGTTTCCGAACTGCCCTCGTATAATTCAGGAGACGACATCTTGTTTCGGAATGACAATGTGTCATTCACTCCACACAAATCTGGATCACAATAGGTAAAGCCCACCGAACTTATTGGTTTGATGCCGTCAATTTTTATTTTGCTATTTTTTTGAAATTTCACGCAAATTTCTGTGTCGATTGCACTAAATTATTAATAAAATATTGTCTAAAGTATTTTTACTCTTTTAAAAGTTAAAAAAAATTGAAATTTGTGGATTAAGTTTTGCTACGAATGCAATATGAAAAGAGAAACTGAAAAAAGTTGCAACTTCTAATGGAACGTGTATGGTACTAATATCTGGTTTCTCGAGAGAAAGAGGAAGAACAAGCCCAATTCACATCTTCCTAAATTTATGGTCTTTGATTCTGAGTGGTACACAATCATTTGTTTGTCAACCGGCGAAGATGGATCACTCTTCACCACAACAATGCAAACTCTCACACATCAACTAAGCCAACTGAAGTTTTGGGCACTCAAGGATATTATTTTTTATGTATATTTGGCTGCATCAATGTACACGCAGAAAAGGAATATGATCACCTCAAACATGTTTCAAGAGCAAAATGTTATTTTTGTATGGTGACCATTTAATATGTTTGTAGTAAAAATGTTGTTTTCTCGTCAATCATTACATGCTTACCGACATAGTATACATACTTTCCGAGAAAATAACATGATTGCGACAAACAAGTTACATAGTCACCATCCAAAAATAACATTTTGCTCTTGAAACATGTTTGAGGTGATCATATTCCTTCTCTGGGTGTATGTTTTCTTTGTACTTTACGAAGAATTCTATTATATGCCTAACCACTTGAGTAATTCTCAACCAGATCTTTATCAACATCTAAACAACTTAATAAATTACTATGTAGTTTTCTAAGTAAGACAATCATAAAATTTTTTTATGAACATTGTCGATAACGGCTTATTTCAAATTATGATGAGCACATTTACTATGGGCCTGGAACCAGTTCTACTTTAAAAGACAAACAATAAAATATGAAGAGATAACATTTAATATGTCACTAAAATAATTTGTCACACAGCGTTACCAGAATTGTTTCACCAAAAACCACAAAATTTGTCAAAACAAGTATATAAAGCAGTAAATTCGGCCGGGCCGAATTTTAAATACCCACCACCATGAATCAAATATGATAGTTTACTTTGAAAACTCTTCGTCGTAGTGGGTTACTTGATAATATATAGAATTGTAGCGGGTTTGATGACAAATCTTCTCCCAAGCAAGTCAGTTCCCGAAGACAAACTTTAAAGATTCTACCTATGAAGACCAGATCAGATTCTGGATTTATGAGAACCAATTTTGTTTGAGTTTTAGAGAAATTATAAACATATCGTGTATATGATGAAATTACGCCTTGATTTAAAATCTTAAATATGTAGATTTTTTTCCGCCATTATTTAAATACGATGAGTAAAATCTGGATATTTTACTTTCAGTTTGAAGCAATTTTCATGATCAGTGCGCCTGCTATACCCTGAAAGAAGTGTTTTCTTTTTTGAGAAACGTAATTTTAGACAAGCAAAGTTTTCTTTTGACCCAAGTTTTAGAGACAATCGTTGAAGAAACGAAAATACTTTAAAAGAAAAGGAAATTTCGTTTGTCTAAAATTTCATTATAGATTACTAATTTCCAGCAAATCGGATAAAAACTACGGATTCTAGAAGCCCAAGAAATAAAGCCGGGAGATCGGTGTATATGGGGGCTACACCAAAACATGGACCGATAGGCACCATTTGCTACTCACATATTTGTGATCTTAAAATACCTCCAGATTTTCAATTTCAAACAAATCGGCTAGAAAATATAGTCTCTAGACGTCCAAGAAGTAAAAATCGAGAGATCAGTCTATATGGGGGCTAACCAAAAAATGAGCACCATTTTCGGCACACCTTTTTATGGTCCCAAAAGAACTCTAGATTTTCAATTTCAGGAAAATCGGATAGAAAATATAGTTTCTAGAAGCCCAAGAAGCAAAATCGGGAGATCAGTCTCTATGGGGGCTATATCAAAACATGGACCGATGAGCACCATTTTCGGCACACCATTTTATGGTCCTCAAAACATCTAGATTTCCAATTTCAAGCAAATCGGATGGTAAATATAGTTTCTAGAAGCCCTAGAAGCCAAATCGGGATATCGGTCTATATGGGGGCTATGCCAAAACATGGACCTATGGGCACCATTTTCGGCAAACCTTTTTATGGTCCTCAAATACCTCTATATTTCCAATTTCAGGCAAATTGGATAAAAACTACGGTTTTTATAGGCCCAAGACTCCAAATCGGGAGGTTGGTTTATATGGGGGCTATATCACAACATGGACCGATGGATACCATTTTCGACACACCTCTTTATGGTCCCAAAATACATCTAGATTTGCAATTTCATACAAATCGGACAGAAAATACTGTTTCTAGACGCGTAAGAAGCAAAATCGGGAGATCGGTCTATATGGGGCTATACCAAAACATGGACCGATTCGGACCATTTTCCACACACCTCCTTATGGTCCTAAAATACCTCTAGATTTTCAATTTCAGACAAATCGGATAGAAAATACTGTTTCTAGACGCCTAAGAAGCAAAATCGGGAGATCGGTCTATATGGGGGCTATACCAAAACATGGACCGATACGGACCATTTTCGAAACACTTCCTTATGGTCCTAAAATACCTCTAGATTTTCAATTTCAGACAAATCGGATAGAAAATACTGTGTCTAGACGCCTAAGAAGCAAAATCGGGAGATCGGTCTATATGGGGGCTATACCAAAACATGGACCGATACGGACCATTTTCGACACACCTCTTTACGGTCCCAAAATACCTCTGGATTTCCAATTTCAGGCAAATCTGATAAAAACTACGGTTTTTATAGGCCCAAGACCCCAAATCGGGAGGTCGGT
Source organism: Haematobia irritans (assembly GCF_050003625.1). Taxonomy (NCBI): domain Eukaryota; kingdom Metazoa; phylum Arthropoda; class Insecta; order Diptera; family Muscidae; genus Haematobia; species Haematobia irritans. Next base: position 166,683,389 of record NC_134399.1, on the reverse strand, counting down.
TTATATGGGGACTATATCAAAACTTGGACCGATATAGCCCATCTTCGAACTTGACCTGCCTGCAAACAAAAAACTAATCTGTGCCAAATTTCGGGACGATAGCGCCATTATTGAAGGCTGTAGCGTGATTACAACAGACAGACAGACAGACAGACAGACAGACAGACAGACAGACGGACAGACGGACAGACGGACATGCTGATATTGTCTTAGAATTTCTCCCTGATCAAGAATATATATACTTTATATAGTCGGAAAAAGATATTTCGATGTGTTACAAACGGAATGACAAACTTATTATACCCCCGTCACCATTTTATGGTGGTGGGTATAAAAAAATAGCTAGATCTAGCGGGAAAAAGGCCAAATTGGCAACGCTGCGCACAGTGGGGCTGAGTTACCAGATTGGTCTGATAAGCCATACTTAATCTCACCATATGAAACAAGAGTACCGGAAGAGCAATTGATTATCGTGTAGTAAATGTATTAATTGCAACCAGATTAAAATCGTATTTTGATATTAAGCGCATTTGAAAACAGGAGTGAGTATATCCGGTGGAGAAGGGCACAAAAAATGTAGTTCCGCTCACTCTGAGTCATTGGTCTTCCATCGCTTGCTAAATATACCCACAGTAGGGGTAGAAGAATCTGAATTATGATTCTCTGTGATATTTTTGTTTTGGTTAAATTTGGTAATTGGGGTTTCCCTCTATATCAGCGCTTCCCAAATGTGGGGGCCCCCTTGTTGGGCATCATAAAAATTTGTTAAAACAACACAACGAAACATCAATAATATACTACAAAAGAGCGAACCATTCGTACATTTCGAAATGCTAATTTATAACCACAGCGAGAAAAGAGTAGAAGGTACATGCAAATCTATAATTTGTTGTAGATTATACATTATAAGTGGTTCACTAACTTTATTTGCAACGGCTAAATTTCTTGCTAAAATATCAGAAGCAGTATTCACTTTTGTCTTCACACATTTTAAAACGTTTGATACAATTTTCGTGACTTTTAGACATAAAGTCAACTTCTTGTTGAAACTGAAATATTAACAAGTATATACGGCCGTAAGTTCGGCCTGGCCGAAGCTTATGTACCCTCCATCATGGATTGCGTAGAAACTTCTTCTAAACACTGCCATCCACAATCGAATTACTTAAGTTGCGGTAACGCTTGCCGATGGCAAGGTATCTTAAAACCTCCTAACACCATCTTCTAAATTGTACACTGAAAAAAAAGCATACTCGGTTCCAAAGATTTTGTCTTTACTTTAAAAAATTTGGTATTGATTCCGAGCCAAAGAAGCGGAGAATACAAGTAAGGATGCTTTTAAGACACAATTCTCTTTTAAATTTAGGTTTTTTGTACTTGCTTCTAGGAAGCAAATTTTAATTTTTCGCTTTCTCAGCTTTTTTTCTTCATATGCTATCAAAGACCTTTAAAAACGAGTTAACGGCAACTTTATTTTCCAAATTAAGACTCGACTTCCAGTAGAAATTATGCTATGTTTGAAGAAAAAAACTTCTTTAAAATAAAGTTTTGGAAAACATGTCCTATATTTGAACGATTTTTTGCTTTGTAGTCAAGATGCATAAAGACAACAAATTTAAAGACAATTTCATTAAATTTAAAGAATTTTTCTGAATTATTAAAGTCAAGTTGACCTTAGCCTATAAATTTTTTCTTTCATGTTAAGATACCCATTTTTAAGTCAAATCACTTAATTATAAGGACAATACGATTTCATTGAAAAGTTTATCGACTATTGGACAAGGAAAATAACTTTATTTTAGAGAAATGCGTCTTCTATGCTAAGCAATATTTGTATTCGTATTTTAAAGACATGAAATCTTTGACCTCACGACAATATTTTTTTCAGTGTATGTAAGTCCATACGTGGTATATATAAAATCAAAAAAGATCGATCCAATACGTATATAATTCAGTTTGACAAAGTAGACATAAAATTTTGACAAAATTTTCTACAGAAATAAAATTTTAACAAAATTTTCTATAGAAATAAAATTTTCACAAAATTTTCTATAGAAATAAACTTTTGCCAAAATTTTCTATAGAAATAAAATCTTGGTAGATTATTTTTGGCTCGAGTGGCAACCATGATTATGAACCGAATAAAATTTGAACAAAATTTTCTATAGAAATAAAATTTTGACAATGATGAAAATTTTATTATGAACCGAATAAAATTTTAACAAAATTTTCTCTAGAAATAAAATTTTGACAAAATTTTCTATAGAAATAACATTTTGACAAAATTTTCTATAGAAATAAAATTTTGGTAGACTATTTTTGGCTCTAGTGGCAACCATGATTATGAACCGATATGGACCAATTTTTGTGTGATTGGACCAATTTTGGTATGGTTGTTAGCGACCATATACTAACACCACGTTCCTAATTTGAACCGGATCGGATGAATTTTGCTCCTCCAAGAGGCTCCGAAGTCAAATCTAGAGAACGTTTTATATGGGGGCTATATATAATTATGGACCGATATGGACCAATTCTGGCACGGTTGTTAAAGATTATATACTAACACCATGTTCCAAATTACAACCGGATTGGATGAAATTTGCTTCTCTTGGAGACTTTGCAAGCCAAATCTGGGGATCGGTTTATATGGGGGCTATATATAATTATGAACCGATGTGGACCAATTTTTGCATGGTTGTTAGAGACCATATACCAATATCATGTACCAAATTTCAGGCGGATCGGATGAAATTTGCTTCTCTTTGAGGCTCCGGAAACCAAATCTGGGGATCGGTTTATATGGGCGCTATATATAATTATGCAATGTGGACCAATTTTTGCAAGGTTGTTAGATACCATATACCAACACCATGTACCAAATTTCAGCTGGATCGGATGCAATTTGCTTCTCTTTGAGGCTTCGCAAGCCAAATCTGGAGATCGGTTTATATGGGGTCTATATATAATTATGGACCGATTTGGACCAATTTTTGCATGGTTGTTAGAGGATCGGTTTATATGGGGGCTATATATAATTATGAACCGATGTGGACCAATTTTTGCATGGTTGTTAGAGACCATATACCAATATCATGTACCAAATTTCAGGCGGATCGGATGAAATTTGCTTCTCTTTGAGGCTCCGGAACCCAAATATGGGGATCGGTTTATATGGGCGCTATATATAATTATGGACCGATGTGGACCAATTTTTGCAAGGTTGTTAGAGACCATATACCAACACCATGTACCAAATTTCAGCTGGATCGGATGCAATTTGCTTCTCTTTGAGGCTTCGCAAGCCAAATCTGGAGATCGGTTTATATGGGGTCTATATATAATTATGGACCGATGTGGACCAATTTTTGCATGGTTGTTAGAGAACATATACCAACATCATGTACCGAATTTCAGCCGGATCGGATGAAATTTGCTTCTCTTTGAGGCTCCGCAAGCCAAATCTGGGGATCGGTTTATATGGGGGCTATATATAATTATGGACCGATGTGGACCAATTTTTGCATGATTGTTAGAGACCATATACCAACACCATGTACCAAATTTCTGCCGGATCGGATGAAATTTGCTTCTCTTTTAGGCTCCGCAAGCCAAATCTGGGAATCGGTTTATATGGGGGCTATATATAATTATGGACCGATGTGGACCAATTTTTGCATGGTTGTTAGAGACCATATACCAACACCATGTACCAAATTTCAGCCGGATCGGATGAAATATGCTTCTGTTAGAGGCTCCACAAGCCAAATCTGAGGGTCCCTTTATATGGGGGCTATACGTAAAAGTGGACCGATATGGCCCATTTTCCATACCATCCGACCTACATCGATAACAACTACTTGTGCCAAGTTTCAAGTTGATAGCTTGTTTCGTTCGGAAGTTGGCGTGATTTCAAGAGACGGACGGACGGACATGCTCAGATCGACTCAGAATTTCACCACGACCCAGAATATATATACTTTATGGGGTCTTAGAGCAATATTTCGATGTGTTACAAACGGAATGACAAAGTTAATATACCCCCATCCTAAGATGGAGGGTATAAAAATCTAGCTAATGAATCGAACAATTGTCAAATTTCTCACTAATTGATAAACTCTTTTATATGAATATTCATTAATATTGTTATTTTTAATTATTTTTAATCATGGTTAATCATATTTTTAGGTTTTGTTAATATTTTTTCTGTTTGTTGGGGTAAACAAATTTGGTTTAGGGTAGGGGTCCGCAAAGCAAATTTGGTTGGGAAGCTCTGCCCTAAACACATATATTTCGAGGGTTATAAACATTGATACTTTATCAATTTTGATTTATCGAGCACAAATTGAACTATTCTATTACCAACAACAATGTTTGATATAAACATTTTTTTCTGTTGGGGAAATTTAGTTAAAGCGTGTTTCCAGAAAGATCTAATGATTAATTTAATACAAATAAAATTAGAGCCAAAATCAGTCCGGTCAATACACTCCACTCACCTACACTTATAAGAAGTGGCGATATCTTTGGCCAGACATTCATCTTGACTGTCACCAAAACGCAGCTGATATCCATGGCGCTCAGAGAAGATCCCACGAACCATGGACAACTGATGAGACCCAGTTTGGCGTGCAAATAATATCTCGACAGATTTAAAACAGAGAATTTTCGTCAGTAGCGTTAAATCGGTCCTTCTATACGGCTGCACCACTTGTAGTACTACACAGTGAAAAAATATTGTAATGAGACCAAAGATTTCATTTCCTTAAAATACTAATACGAATTTTGCTTAGCAAAGAAGACATATTTCTCAGATATAAAGTTTTTGCCTTGTCCGAAAGTTCATAAATTTTTCAATGAAGTCGTTTTTTCCTTATAATTACGTGATTGCAATTAAAAATGGGTATCATAACATGAAAGAAAAATTTATTGGAATAAAGTCGCCTTGACTTTATTCCAATAAAAAAATTCCTTAAAATTAATGAAATTGTCTTAAAACTTGTTGTCTTTTTGCATCTTGACTACAAAGAAAAAAAGTGTTCAAGAATAGGACATGTTGTTTTATTTGAACACTTTATTTGAACTTGAAAAATAACATAATTTCTACTGGAATTCAAGTCTGAATTTCAAACTTTATGTTGTCGTTAACACGTTTGTAAAGGACTTTGATAGCGTATGAGGAAAAAAAAACTCGAAAAAACGAACAATTAAAATTTGCTTCCTAGAATCAAGTACGCAAAACTCAAAATTGAAAGCGAATTGTGTCTTAAATTTGTCCTTACTTGAATTCTCCGCTTCTTTGGCTCTGAATCAATACCAAAATCCCTAGAGTAAAGGCACAATCTTTGGAACTGGACATGCTTTTTTTTTCAGTGCACAAAACTTTCGCTTCAATCATTTAACAACTAGTGCTTGAAGCAAATACCACATTGCGTCACAAACGGCCAACGATTGCCAACCGTAAGCCACTTGAAGCGATGTCCGACGTAAATTGACATGAATTGTGTATATTCTGAGAAGACCATTTGATTATAACAGGTATGCTGATCCCCGGTCTAACAAAGAAAAACACATTTTTTTGTCAAAATTCGTTTTTATTATTCAACATAGTTTCCTTCAAGAGCGATACAACGATCATAACGACCTTCCAATCTTTTGATACCATTTTGGTAGTACTCCTTCGGTTTTGCCTCAAAATAGGCCCCAGTTTCGGCGATCACATCTTCATTGCAGCCAAATTTTTTCCCTGCGAGCATCCTTTTGATGTCTGAGAAGAAGAAAAAGTCGCTGGGGGCCAGATCTGGAGAATACGGTGGTTGGGGAAGCAATTCGAAGCCCAATTCATGAATTTTTGCCATCGTTCTCAATGACTTGTGGCACGGTGCGTTGTTTTGGTGGAACAACACTATTTTCTTCATATGGGGCCGTTTTGCCGCGACCTTCAAACGCTCCAATAACGCCATATAATAGTCATTGTTGATGGTTTTCTCTTCTCAAGATAATCGATAAAAATTATTCCATGCGCATCCCAAAAAAAACAGAGGCCAATAACAGGTTGGCTGACAAGTATCCGATCTGACACATAGATGGCGTCGCTAGTATTAAATGCATATTATTTTTATATAGTACCAACTTTCAAATGATTCGTGTCAAAATTTGACGTCTGTAAGTCAATTAGTTTGTGAGATAGAGCGTCTTTTGTGAAGCATCTTTTGTTATTGTGAAAAAATGGAAAAAAGGAATTTCATGTTTTGATAAAATACTGTTTTCTGAAGGAAAAAAATACGGTGAAAGCAAAAACTTGGCTTGATAATGAGTTTCCGGACTCTGCCCCAGGGAAATCAACAATAATTGATTGGTATGCAAAATTCAAGCGTGGTGAAATGAGCACGGAGGACGGTGAACGAAGCGGACGCCCGGAAGAGGTGGTTACCGACGAAAACATCAAAAAAATCCACAAATTGATTTTGAATGACCGTAAAATGAAGTTGATCGAGATAGCAGAGGCCTTAAAGGTATCAAAGGAACGTGTTGATCATATCATTCATCAATATTTGGATATGCGGAAGCTCTGTGCAAAATGGGTGCCGCGCGAGCTCACATTTGACTAAAATCAACAACGTGTTGATAATTCTGAGCGGTGTTTGCAGCTGTTAACTCGTAATACACCCGAGTTTTTCCGTCGATATGTGACAATGGATGAAACATGGCTCCATCACTACACTCCTAAGTGGACAGCGACCGGTGAACCGTCTCCGAAGCGTGGAAAGACTCAAAAGTCCGCTGGCAAAGTAAAGTGTGATACGGTCAAAATTTGGTCAAGGGAAAACGCGTGTAAATCGGTGAAATCGTTTATTTAAGAAATCAAATTAAATTTCTTTTCAACGCTCAATTAGTATAAAATTCAAGAAAAATATTCAGTTAGGCTTTCGCTTTTCCAAATCCGAATTGCCGGGCCTCACGCTTGACACCTGCCATCAGATTTTGTACAGCCACCTTGTCCACTTTCTTCGCCGCAGAAAGCCAGTTTGCCTTGAACTGCTGCTCGTCCTTAGCAGTTTTTTTGGTCTTCATTAGGTTCCGCTTGACAATAGCCCAGTATTTCTCAATTGGGCGGAGCTCTGGCGTGTTGGGAGGGTTCTTGTCCTTGGGAACCACCTGCACGTTGTTGGCGGCGTACCACTCCATGGCCTTTTTACCGTAATGGCAAGATGCCAAATTCGGCCAAAACAGTACGGAACAACCGTGTTTCTTCAGGAAAGGCAGCACACGTTTATTCAAACACTCTTTCACGTAAATTTCTTGGTTGACAATCCCGGAAGCTATGAAAATGCTGCTTTTCAAGCCACAGGTACAGATGGCTTGCCAAACCAGATATTTCTTTGCGAACTTTGACAGTTTTATGTGCTTGAAAATATCTGCTACCTTTCCCCTTCCTTTTGCCGTATAAAACTCCTGTCCCGGAAGCTGCTTGTAGTCGGCTTTGACGTATGTTTCGTCGTCCATTACCACGCAGTCAAACTTCGTCTGCATCGTCGTGTACAGCCTCCGGGATCGCGCTTTGGCCGTCGTATTTTGTTTATCATCGCGATTTGGAGTCACTACCTTCTTGTAAGTCGATAGTCCAGCTCGTTTTTTAGCTCGATGCACGGTTGTAGACGATACACCCAGCTTATTTGCGGCATCTCGGAGAGAGAGGTTAGGGTTTCGCTTGAAACTACCGGCAACTCTCTTTGTCGTCTCAGCGGCTTCCGGTTTTCGATTTCCCCCCGATCCAGACTTCCTGGCTGTCGACAAACGTTCCCCAAACACTTTAATTACATTTGTAACGGTTGATTTGGCAACTTTTAGCGATTTTGCCAGCTTTGCGTGCGAGTAGCTCGGATTTTCGAGATGCGCGAGCAAAATTTTGATACGCTGCTCTTTTTGCTTGGACGGCATTTTGACAACTGAAGAGTGAATTCCAAAATTAAAATAGGAGCAACGTTCTACACACACACACCTTCAAAATGAGGTGTGTTCAGGTTTTTTAAATACAAAATTGAAAGAAACACGTCAAGTTTATATTGACCAAATTTTGACCGTATCACCCTTTAATGGCCTCTGTTTTTTTGGTATGCGCATGGAATAATTTTTATCGATTATCTTGAGAAGGGAAAAACCATCAACAGTGACTATTATACTGCGCTATTGGAGCGTTTGAAGGTCGAAATCGTGGCAAAACGGCCCCATATGAAGAAGAAAAAAGTGTTTTTCCCACCAAGACAACGCACCGTGCCACAAGTCATTGAGAACGATGGCAAAAATTCATGAATTGGGCTTCGAATTGCTTCCCCACCCACCGTATTCTCCAGATCTGGCCCCCAGCGACTTTTTCTGGTTCTCAGACCTCAAAAGGATGCTCGCAGGGAAAAAATTTGGCTGCAATGAAGAGGTGGTCGCCGAAACTGAGACCTATTTTGAGGCAAAACCGAAGGAAAAATTGGAAGGTCGTTACAATCGTTGTATCGCTCTTGAAGGGAACTATGTTGAATAATAAAAACGAATTTTGACACAAAAAATGTGTTTTTCTTTGTTAGACCGGGGACTTATCAGCCAACCTGTTATACTGCGAAAGTGAATGAAAATTCGATAAATGAGACCTGTATCATAATTTCTTTATTTTAAAGAAGCCGCATCTTCGGCTCGGAATCAATACCAAAATCCTTAAGGGCAGGTCAAAATCTTTGACCGAGTAAAAAAAATTGTTTTTTAGTGCTTGGCGTTGGGTATTTAAGATTTGACCCGGCCGAACATAAGGCCGTATTTATTTTTTTTCCTGTTTAAGTGTAATTACTAAGCTTTAGCGACAAACACAAATATTATCTGCTAAAATTGTCTCGGACTTAATCTTTTAAAATTCTACTATAAAACTTCAACATAAATCTATCTTAATTTTAATCAAAAATTTAATATAGTCCCTCTACAAATTGTACATATAACAATAGGCCACAAGGATATCCAACCATAAAAATGTAGTGATGCACAACAACTCAGGCAAGAAAAATCACAGAAAATGACAATAATCTGAATGGACATAATGAGCCATATGATAAATATGAGAATAAAAATGATAAAGACTAGAACATAAGTCAGCGGGCATATAATAAAGCACCATGGTATTCAGCCAGGAAGCTTTTCATAACTAATTTCGCCCTTTCCACCATTAGTGGATGTCTATTAAAATGTGTTATGGCCAAATGGAATTTGGTCATTTACGAAACATTAAGGCTAATTTAATAGTAACCATAAAGATAACGACCAACGTGATTTTGGACAAAACTCAAAATATGAAATAGCCAACAAATGCGGTGGGTCAAAATATGAGTAAAAGATGAGGAGTCATAAAATTTGTGGTTAGCTGCTCTCCGGTATATGAAATGACTTTCTATTAACTTGAACATTTTCAAATATACATCGAATTTCTAATTGGATTATACATAAAAAAAAACAACAAAAAACAAACGAAATTTATAAGATAACCAAAACTATTCGAACATATATAAGTTTTAAATTTAATTAAACAATTTACATATTCTAAAAGATTTCCATACGAAATTCTCTTTATCTATTTTTGAATAAGCATCTTTGAATTTAACCAGAAATTATTTATGAACAACCGAACACAGACTCCTTCATGACCAAATGCTTTATTGAATATTGAATTTCCCATATAAGATGAATCTTTTCATGCTTCTTGCAAAGCTTTTACTTTACCAGACCTTTGAGTTCGTCATGCCATAGAATGTCGTGTCATCATCATCATCATCCTTTAGATGACCGTAAACATTGAGTTAGATTGGAATGTATGCATGCATATCCTTTTGGTTATCAGGCTCTTATCGAAAAGATTTGATTTAGAATTTTAATTACATATGTCGGATTACTATAAAGTAAATTGTAAATACTACCAATTTGAATGTTAAATAGTACTAAAAGTACTAGGAGTATAGATAGATAGAAATTTACATGTGAAAATAGTCGTGTAGATTGCCAGCAATAGCAGCATGTGCATCCGCCAGATGCAGAGATGTACAACAAGTAAAACATACTTCGGGCCGGTTTCGCAATGTCTTGTATTACTTACCATGTTGATGGAACAGCTGATCTCGTATAAAATTGTTCCTAATCGCTTATACAACGCTTAAATACCAATCGATGGAGGAGAAACCAACCATGCCCTGACTTGTTTTATCCTTAATGCTATGTTCACACCCAATAAACACAAACGTTTGAAAAATGCTAAATTTCTAAAAATTTTCAAACATTTTTTCAAAGGATTCAAGTTGAGATATTGTTGAGAAAATCGTGTTCTCAACAAAACACATTAGCGTAGCTAGACAATTTTCCTAGGGGGGGCTATAGCCCCCCTAGCTAAAACATTATAGACTGAACTTATAGGATCAACTAATGTTTTATTTCATAAAATTGAATAAAGAAATAGACATCAAAATAACTCGACAATCAATTTATAATATAGCAACTAAAAGTACCCTACGGGAAATTGGTGCAAATTGCCACTGACGGACCTATCACAGAACTGGTACCTGTGTTCCAGTTAGTTGCAATTTTCACATTTAGTGAAATAAAATTATCATAAATTTTAAATAAGCTTTTGTTTTTTTCATTTCGTGTTCGATTAGGAGCCCAAATTGAAAGAGATTTCTAAGAGTTTGTCCGAGACTGGTTCCTGAGGACCTGTTTATGGGTTGCTCCTGCTAAATTGTCCCAGGACGTGTCCTTTGGGATGAGTCCAAGACGCGTCCTAAAATGTAAGTTTACTCCGTCAATGACAAACCCATGTTAAAGTGGACGGTCCCTTCCATACGTTTTGATCAGAACTGGGACTGGTCCATACACACCAGGGACTAGTCCTTTACCAGTTCTGTGGTTGATCCATTGATCTTTTCCCAGCAAAAAATTGGGAGTTGTTCTAAAGGCACAACTTTAAAAGCACTTCCAAAAAGGTCTTCACAACCGTTAGAATGCATTAAAAATCATAAAAAAGTAAAAAAATTATTTATTTGGGAAAATATCACAAAATTTTTAATTCACATTCAAAACATTGAATTTGTTGAAACGGTGGACATTCGTTCTATGGCAAGCTCATATTACATTCATCGCTTCTCCGCCAATTTTGTACCACTTCCAGACCCAAAAAGAACATTTTCACTTCTTTTTTGGAGACGCTTTTTGTAGAATTATTAAGATATTAATTTATGAAAGAATAGTTTTAATATCAATTACTATTTTTTATTCAACTAAACCCATGTAATTCGATTGTGCATGAAAGTCTTTAGTGGAACGTTGTGCGTTGTACGAGTATATACTTGTTTAATTTTTATAAAAATGTAAAATCGTAAATAGGTTTTCAAATTCTGGGGGCTAAAATTTTTCTGGGGGGGTCTAGCCCCCTCCCCAGAGGCCTTCCTACGATTATGACAAAACACAGACATTACACTGAAAAAAATATTGTCGTGAGGCCAAAAATACGAATGCAAATTTTGCTTAGCGTAGAAGACGCATTTCTTGTCTTTCCTTGTCTAAAAGTCGATAAACTTTTCAATAAAGTCGTGTTGTCCTTATAATTAAGTGATTTGACTTAAAAATGGGTATCATAACATGAAGGGAGCCACCGTGGTGCAATGGTTATCATGCACGCCTTTCATACACAAGGTCGTGGGTTCGATTCCTGCTTCGACCGAACACCAAAAAAGTTTTTCAGCGGTGGATTATCCCACATCAGTAATGCTGGTGACATTTCTGAGGGTTTCAAAGCTTCTCTAATTGGTTGCACAGCAATGTGGAACGCCGTTCGGACTCGGCTATAAAAAGGAGGTCCCTTGTCATTGAGCTTAACATGGAATCGGGCAGCACTCAGTGATAAGAGAGAAGTTCACCAATGTGGTATCACAATGGACTGAATAGTCTAATTGAGCCTGATACATCGCTGCCACCTAACCTATCATAACATGAAAGAAACATGTTTTGGGCTAAGGTCAACTTGACCTTAATAATTCAGAAAAATTCTTTAAAATTAATGAAATTGTCTTTAAATTTGTTGTCTTTTTACATCTTGACTACAAAGCAAAAAATCTTTCAAAAATAAGAAAGGTTTTTCAACACTTTATTTTAAAGGCATTTTTTTACTTGAAACACAGCATAATTTCGTCGTGTCTGAATTTGCAAAATAAAGTTGCCGTTAACTTGTTTTTAAAGGACTTTGATAGCATATGAAAAAAAAGCTGAAAAAGCGAAAAATTAAAATTTGTTTCCTAGAGTCAAGTACACAAAACCCAAATTTAAAAGAGAATTGTGTTTTTAAAGTATCCTTACTTGAATTCTCCGCTTCTTTGGCTCGGAATCAATACCAAAATTGTTAAAGTAAAGACAAAATCTTTGGTACCGGCCATGATTTTTTCAGTGTACCTTCAACAGTAAAATTTAACACGTTAGCAATAATTTCTCAAGTGTTATCCTCAAATTGAAATGCATAGCTACTCAATAATTTCTCAAACAATTTTCGATTCGAGTCAAATTAAAAATTAACATTGTTATGTTAATAAAAACAAGTAAGGAAAATCTAAAGTCGGGCGGGGCCGACTATATTATACCCTGCACCACTTTGTAGATCTAAATTTTCGATACCATATCACATCCGTCGAATGTGTTGGGGGCTATATATAAAGGTTTGTCCCATATACATACATTTAAATATCACTCGATCTGGACAGAATTTGATAGACTTCTACAAAATTTATAGACTCAAAATTTAAGTCGGCTAATGCACTAGGGTGGAACACAATGTTAGTAAAAAACAAATAAGTAAAGTCTAAAGTCGGGCGGGGCCGACTATATTATACCCTGCACCACTTTGTAGATCTAAATTTTCGATACCATATCACATCCGTCAAATGTGTCTGGGGCTATGTATAAAGGTTTGTCCCAAATACATACATTTAAATATCACTCGATCTGGACAGAATTTGATAGACTTCTACATAATCTATAGACTCACAATTTAAGTCGGCTAATGCACTAGGGTGGAACACAATGTTAGTAAAAAATATGGTAAATATTTAAATCTGAAGCAATTTTAAGGAAACTTCGCAAAAGTTTATTTATGATTAATCGCTCGATATATATGTATTAGAAGTTTAGGAAAATTAGAGTCATTTTCACAACCTTTCGACTAAGCAGTGGCGATTTTACAAGGAAAATGTTGGTATTTTGACCATTTTTGTCGGAATCAGAAAAACATGTATATGGGAGCCGATTTCAACCAAATTTGGCACGCATAGCAACAATGCTAATTCTACTCCCTGTGCAAAATTTCAACTAAATCGGAGTTAAAAATTGGCCTCTGTGGTCATATGAGTGTAAATCGGGCGAAAGCTATATATTGGAGATATATCTAAATCTGAACCTATTTTAACCAAATTTGGCACGCATAGCTACAATGCAAATTCTACTCCCTGTGCAAAATTTCATTTAAATCGGAGTAAAAGATTGACCACTGTGGTCATGTGAGTGTAAATCGGGCGAACGATATATATGGGAGCTATATCTGAATCTGAACCGATTTCAATAAAATTTGGCACACTTGACTACACTACTAATCTTACTCCTAGTGCAAAATTTCAACCAAATTGGGGTAAAACTCGGTCTTCTGGGACCGTATTAGTCCATATCGGGCGAAATATATATATGGGAGCTATATCTAAATCTGAACCGATTTCTTCCAAACTCAATAGGGTTCTATTCTGAGCCAAATCACATACATGCAAGGCCGTAGCCAGGATTTTAATTCGGGGGGGGTTCAACTAAAAAAAAAATATTCATATAATCTCATGTGTAGAAAATTTTATTTATGCATAGGTATGTATACAATATTTATACCCTGCGCCACACTGTGGAACAGGGTATTATAAGTTAGTGCATATGTTTGCAACACCCAGAAGGAGACGAGATAGACACATGGTGTCTTTGGCAATAATGCTCAGGGTGGGCTCCTGAGTCGATATAGCCATGTCCGTCTGTCCGCGAACACATTTTTGTAATCAAAGTCTAGGTCGCAGCATTAGTCCAATCGACTTCAAATTTGGCACAAGTAAAGGGTGATACGGTCAAAATTTGGTCAATATAAACTTGGCGTATTTCATTCAATTTTGCATTTAAAAAACCTGAACACCCCTCATTTTGAAGGTGTGTGTGTGTAGAATGTTGCTCCTATTTTGATTTTGGAATTCACTCTTCAGTTGTCAAAATGCCGTCCAAGCAAGAATTGCAGCGTATCAAAATTTTGCTCGCGCATCGTTCGCCCGATTTACACTCATATGACCACAGAGGCCAATTTTTTGCTCCGATTTAGTTGAAATTTTGCACAGGGAGTAGAATTAGCATTGTAGCTATGCGTGCCAAATTTGGTTGAAATCGGTTCAGATTTAGATATAGCTCCCATATATATGTTTTTCTGATTTCGACAAAAATGGACATTTTCCTTGTAAAATCGCCACAGCTTAGTATAATATAGTCGGCCCCGCCCGACTTTAGACTTTCCTTACTTGTTTTATAATATTAAATTGAGCCGACGGGCTTTTTGGGCAGCAAATAAAACAATGACTTCTTCAGTCGGCACATTTATTCGGCGATGAACCGACATTAATGCCAATCCATTGTGTCTACTCTCGCTAGTCGAATTTCTAAGATACGTCTTTAATCTCTTCATTGCTAAAAATGAACGTTCGGATGAGCACGTAGTAACTGCAGGGATGGAAAATGCAGTACTATAGTACTTTTTTCAATACTTTTCACCCCGGTCAGTACCGTAGTACCCCCGCCAATGATTTAGTACCTTTTGTGTAGACATTTTTGAGTCGATATCAGATTTATGGTACAATAGCTTTGACAAAATATTTTAATATTGTGAGAAAGTCTTTATCAACCTTTTTTGCTAATAGTCTTTTACAAATATGGCAAACCAGACATGTTCATGTGGGAAGAAAATCTTGATTTTGTAAAAGACATAGTCAAAAACAGGATTTTATTGAACTTCAAGAATGTTTTAGTCGAAAAAAGAATGCGATTCTATACTGTCGATTTTTTATTTCGGTAGAAAATGTTGTCAAAATTTTATTTCTATGTACAATTTTTGCAAAATTTTATTTTTATAGAAAATTTTGTCAAAATTTTATTTCTATAGGAAATTTTTGCAAAATTTTATTTCTATAGAAAAAATTTTGAAACATTTTTTTTCTATAGATTTTTTTGCAAAATTTTATTTCTATAAAAAATTTTTGCAAAATTTTATTTACATAGAAAATTTTGTCAAAATTTTATTTTCTTTAAAATTCAGTCTCTTGACAATAATCTTCCAGTGAAAATTTTGTTGAAATTTTGTAAAAAGTACCTTTCCGCTCAAAAAATACCTGTTTTGTACTTTCTTAAAAATTGTATTTTCTATCCCTGAGTAACTGGCAAAGTGACCAAAATTGTTAAAAGAATATGCACGTTTGGAAATATCTCTTTATTGCACTCTCCAAGTGCTTCCATCGCTGAATTAGGCAGGTTCTTTTCGCAGGGTTTGCGCCATTTCATTTACACATGTGTGTTTGGCTGTTTCGTTGTTGTTGCTATGGCCAAACAAAGCGAGTCATGTTCACAAAAAGAACATCAAACACACATAAAAAGCAGAAATACATTTTCCAAAAATGAAATTTGTGGTGCGAGAAGAAAAACAATTTGTTTTTTTCGACCGTCGTTTGACGGGCTTTTCAACTAGAATTCTATGATTTGTGCAAGTTTTATAGGTAAGCGTTTTTCAAAATAAAACCTCCAGCTTTTCTTCAACATCTTCGATAAGATTTTTCTATGCAGCTAAAAATATATATTTATTTATATAAAAATATTCATTCATTTAGGGGGGGGGGGGTGGTTTGATCCCCCTCACCCCCCGTATTCGGGGGGGGGTGGTTTGATCCCCCTCATCCCCCCCCCTGAATACGGCCTTGCATACATGTGCCAAATTTGAAGTCGATTGGACTAAAACTGCGACCTAGACTTTGATTACAAAAATGTGTTCACGGACAGACGGACATGGCTATATCGACTCAGGAGCCCACCCTGAGCATTTTTGCCAAATACACCATGTGTCTATCTCGTCTCCTTCTGGGTGTTGCAAACATATGCACTAACTTACACTGAAAGAAATATTGTCGTGAGGTCAAAGATTTCATGTCTTTAAAATACGAATACAAATTTTGCTTAGCATAGAAGACGCATTTCTCTAAAATAAAGTTATTTTCCTTGTCCAAAAGTCGATAAACTTTTCAATGAAGTCGTATTGTCCTTATAATTAAGTGATTTGACTTAAAAATGGGTATCTTAACATGAAAGAAAAATTTATAGGCTAAGGTCAACTTGACTTTAATAATTCAGAAAAATTCTTTAAATTTAGTGAAATTGTCTTTAAATTTGTTGTCTTTTTGCATCTTGACTACAAAGCAAAAAATCTTTCAAATATAGGACATTTTTTTCAAAACTTTATTTTAAAGAAGTTTTTTACTTCAAACATAGCATAATTTCTACTGGAAGTCGAGTCTTAATTTGGAAAATAAAGTTGCCGTTAACTCGTTTTTAAAGGTCTTTGATAGCATATGAAGAAAAAAAGCTGAGAAAGCGAAAAATTAAAATTTGCTTCCTAGAAGCAAGTACACAAAACCTAAATTTAAAAGAGAATTGTGTCTTAAAAGTATCCTTACTTGTATTCTCCGCTTCTTTGGCTCGGAATCAATCCCAAATTTTTTAAAGTAAAGACAAAATCTTTGGGACCGAGTATGCTTTTTTTCAGTGTATAATACCCTGTTCCACAGTGTGACGCAGGGTATAAAAACCATGTTTACTAAAATAAAATGCTCTATTTTAAACAGGCTAACAGGACTAAATTATACGAGATACGTTGTGGTTATTTATACATTATCACATACGAGTTAAAACAATCCGGCACTTTATATGTGAATAGTTTGTGATATTGGTACCAAATATTGGCCACATTGGAAAGAATTCATTTTATGTTGTAATGCTTGATGATGCCTATATTTTACCATGAATTAGTTTTAGTTAACAATGATTGATGTCAAAATGTTGACAACACTTCAATGTACACAAAACTGAGTGAACATTGAGTAGCATGGAGTATGAACATCAGTTCAGCGTTATGTGAATATCAATATGCATATAAACGTTATAGTATATGGGGATACACTCATACATAAAAGCTGAAATGGCCAAGCTAAAAGAAATAAATGTTCACTACAAATATACAAAGATTTGTGGTGATTTTATTCGAAGAACAAGGAATTATAAGTACAATTTAGACGAAAAGCTTTTGATATTTTCGTTGTGATTATATTCACACGTGTAGGGAATGACTCAAACCAAATACCTCAGCAACTTGCCGATAGAAGAAGTGTCAGCGGAGAAAAATTAGCCTATTCCTAAGAAAGAAGTAAACACAGTCACAATAAAATCCTAAAGTTCGTGTGCACCATTTATTTCAATTACAGGGGAATAAGTTCTCAACTAACCCCATCCAAAATAATATCGATTGTACCGTGTAGAAGATTTATCTGCAGAGTCCATATCAGTGCGGCTTTAGACCAAGTATATCGATCAGATTTTCAAACTAGAGTCACCTACTTGTCCAATACAAAGCTGCTGTACGTTATCCTATTTGTTTAACCTGGTCCCTTCAGCCACTCATATTTGTGGCCATGATGCAACATAAACATATTTATGGTATTATATATTTCAGAGATACTCTCATATTTATTTATGGGCATAAAACTACTAAAATATATTGTGTGGCCAAATGCACAATTTGCTATCGCATGCATACACAGAAAAAAATTTGGAATAACCGGTTATTCGAACCTAAAGTGTAATTAAATAATCGCTAATAGAACTGTTTCTAGTGAACCCATTATCATAGTGTCAGTTAAAACCTAGATGTAGCTACCCAGCAAAAAAAAATTAGAAGTCCTTCTTAAGGCAAAACATTAAAAGAACTTCCAAAAATGCCCTCCCAAAGATGTTCTTTAGTTTAACTGCACCGGAAGTTCATTTGAGTCAAATTTTTATACCCTCCACCATAGGATGGGGGGTATATTAACATTGTCATTCCGTTTGTAACACACCGAAATATTGCTCTAAGACCACATAAAGTATATATATTCTGGGTCGTGGTGAAATTCTGAGTCGATCTGAGCATGTCCGTCCGTCCGTCCGTCTGTTGAAATTACGCTAACTTCCGAACGAAACAAGCTATCGACTTGAAACTTGGCACAAGTAGTTGTTATTGATGTAGGTCGGATGGTATTGCAAATGGGCCATATCGGTCCACTTTTACGTATAGCCCCTATATAAACGGACCGCCAAATTTGGCTTGCGAGGCCTCTAAGAGAAGCAAATTTCATCCGATCCGGCTGAAATTTGGTACATGGTGTTAGTATATGGTCTCTAACAACCATGCAAAAATAGGTCCACATCGGTCCATAATTATATATAGCCCCCATATAAACCGATCCCCCGATTTGGCTTGCGAGGCCTCTAAGAGAAGCAAATTGCATCCGATCCGGCTGAAATTTGGTATATGGTGTTAGTATATGGTCTCTAACAACCATTCAAAAATTGGTCCACATCGGTCCATAATTATATATAGCCTCCATATAAACCGATCCCCCGATTTGGCTTGCGAGGCCTCTAAGAGAAGCAAATTTCATCCGATCCGGCTGAAATTTGGTACATGGTGTTAGTATGTGGTCTCTAACAACCATGCAAAAATTGGTCCACATCGGTCCATAATTATATATAGCCCCCATATAAACCGATCCCCAGATTTGGCTTGCGAGGCCTCTAAGAGAAGCAAGTTTCATCCGATCCGGCTGAAATTTGGTACATGGTGTTAGTATATGGTCTCTAACAACCATGCAAAAATTGGTCCACATCGGTCCATAATTATATATAGCCCCTATATAAACCGATCACCAGATTTGACCTCCGGAGCCTCTTGGAAGACCAAAATTCATCTGATTCAGTTGAAATTTGGTACGTGGTGTTAATATATAGCCTCAAACTCCCATGCAAAAATTGGACGAAATCGGTCCATAATTATATATAGCCCCCATATAAACCGATCCCCAGATTTGGCTTGCGAGGCCTCTAAGAGAAGCAAGTTTCATCCGATCCGGCTGAAATTTGGTACATGGTGTTAGTATATGGTCTCTAACAACCATGCAAAAATTGGTCCACATCGGTCCATAATTATATATAGCCCCTATATAAACCGATCACCAGATTTGACCTCCGGAGCCTCTTGGAAGACCAAAATTCATCTGATTCAGTTGAAATTTGGTACGTGGTGTTAATATATGGCCTCAAACTCCCATGCAAAAATTGGACGAAATCGGTCCATAATTATATATAGCCCCCATATAAACCGATCCCCAGATTTGACCTCCGGAGCCCCTTGGAAGAGAAAAATTCATCCGATTCGGTTGAAATTTGGTACGTGATGTTAGTATATGGTATCCAACAACCATGCAGGAATTAGTTCATATCAGCCCATAATTATATATAGCACCCATATAAACCGATCCCCAGATTTGACCTCCGGTGCCTTTTGGAAAAGAAACATTCATCCGATCTGGTTGAAATTTTGTACGTGGTGGTAGTATATTATATTTAACAACCATGCCAAAAGTGGTCCATATCAGTCCATAATCATATATAGCCCCCATATAAACCGATCCCGAGATTTGGTTTTGGAGCCTCTTGGAGGAGCAAATTTCATCCGAGTCAGTTGAAATTTGGTACATTGTGCTAGTATTTATATGACCGTTAACAACCATGCCTAACTAGGTCCATATCTATATAGTTATATATAGCCCTCATATAAATCGATCCCCAATCACACAACAATTGGTCCATCAATATCATCAATCGAGAATAATTGTATATAGTCCCCATATAAGCGACCCCCATATTTCAATTCTGGCTCCCTACGTACCGTGCAATAGCCCATATCGATTCGTAATTATTTGTAAACTTATCTACACATACTTTTTATTTTGTCTAATGTATACCACGTATGGACTAACTCACAATTTAGAAAACGATTTAAGATACCACAACCCAAGTAATTCGATTGTGGATGACAGAAGTTTCTACGCAATCCATGGTGGAGGGTACATAAGATTCGGCCTGGCCGAACTTACGGCTGTTTATACTTGTTTATAACTAGCTTTTTCCATATTTTTAATGGGAAATTTATTTTTTTATACCCTCCACCATAGGATGGGGGTATATTAACTTTGTCATTCCGTTTGTAACACATTGAAATATTGCTTTAAGACCCCATAAAGTATATATATTCTGGGTCGTGGTGAAATTCTGAGTCGATCTGAGCATGTCCGTCCGTCCGTCCGTCTGTTGAAATCACCCTAACTTCCGAACGAAACAAGCTATCGACTTGAAACTTGGCACAAGTAGTTGTTATTGATGTAGGTCGGATGGTATTGCAAATGGACCATATCGGTCCACTTTTACGTATAGCCCCCATATAAACGGACCCCCAAATTTGGCTGGCAGACCCTCTAAGAGAAGCAAATTTCATCCGATCCGGCTGAAAATTGGTACATGGTGTTAGTATATGCTCTCTAACAACCATGCAAAAATTGGTCCACATCGGTCCATAATTATATATAGCCCCCATAAAAACCGATCCCCCGATTTGGCTTTCGGAGCCTCTTGAGAAGCAAATTTCATCCGATCCGGCTGAAATTTGGTACATGGTGTTAGTATATGGTCTTTAACAACCATGCAGAATTGGTCCAAATCGGTCCATAATTATATGTAACCCCCATATAAACCGATCCCAAGATTTGGCTTGTGGAGCCTCTAAGAGAAGAAAATTTCATCCGATCCGGCTGAAATTTGGTACATGGTGTTAGTATATGGTTTCTAATGACCATGCAAAAATTAGTCCCTATCGGTCCATAATTATATATAGCCCCCATATAAACCGATCACCAGATTTGACCTCTGGAGACTCTTGGAAGACCAAAATTCATCTGATACAGTTGATATTTGGTACGTGGTGTTAATATATGGCCGTAACACCCATGACCTCCGGAGCCCCTTGGAAGAGCAAAATTCAACCGATTCGGTTGAAATTTGGTACGTGATGTTAGTATATGGTATCCAACAACCATGCAGGAATTGGTTCATATCAGTCTATAATTATATATAACCCCCATATAAACCGATCCCCAGATTCAAATCTGTCAAATCGATCCCAAATCACACAAAAATTGGCCCATATCAAGTTCATAATTGTATATAGCCCCCATATAAGCGACCCCTATATTTCAATGCTGGCTCCATACGTACCGTGCAAAAGTCCATATCGATTCGTAATTATTTGTGGACTTATCTACACATACCTTTTTTCTGTAATATATACCACGTATGGACTAACTCACAATTTAGAAAACGATTTAAGATACCACAACCCAAGTAATTCGATTGTGGAGCCTAGAAGTTTCTAGGCTATCCATGGTGGAGGGTACATAAGATTCGGCCTGGCCGAACTTATGGCCATATATACTTGTTTTGTCTCAAATAGGTTAAAAACAGATTAAGATTTAATAAACTGGTAAAATTATTTAGTTTCTTTCTTTCTAGAAAAATTCCGAATTTTTGAAAATGTGTGATGACAAACGTTCCAGACAAGCGTTATAATGCATTAAAAATCATAAAAAAATTAAAAATTATTTATTTGTCAAAATATCACAAAATTTCTTAATTCACATCCACAGCACTGAATTCACCTCACATCTTAAGAAGTGATGCAAATTCAGAGTAGCGGCTGTTGAAATGGTGGACATCCGTTCTATGACAAGCCTATGTTAAATTCATCGCTCTGCATCAATTTGGCACCACTTCCGGATCCAAAAAGAACATTTTCACTACTTTTTTGGCGACGCTTTTTTTTGCTGGGAACCTTTGTGGTGGTCAACGTTACTCTCCTATTTACGTGAAATATTCCACAAAGAGTACAATGAACATTAAAAAAAATGTCAAATGTCAAAAAGTTTTAAAAAATATTCAATTAAAAATTTTATTGATTCAACAATTTTTTTAATTGAATCAAAAATTAATAATATCAATTAATTTTTAATTGACTTTCAATTAATTTTTTAATTGATACTATCATTTCTGTGCTTGAAGACATTTCAATTAAAAAATTAATTGGATTTAATTACATGATTGAATCAGAAAAATATTTTTTTGTGTGTATGCATGTCAAAAAAAATTTAAATATATCTTTTGTTCAATTTACACTCATATGAACACCGGAGATCAAAATTTCACTCCTATTTACTTAATATTTTTCACAGAGAGTAGAATTACCATTCTAGCTATGCGTGCCAAATTTGGGCGCTTTTCTTATTCGTTTAATACATACATATCTATTGACTGATAAATCATAAATGCACTTTTGCATAAAAATGGCTTTATATTTAAATATTTCCCATAGTTTTTACTAACATTGAGCTCCGTCCCAGGGGATTAGCAGATTAAAATTTCAAGTCTAGAGATTTTGTAGAAATCTAAAAAATTTACCAAATTGCTTCAGATTGGACAACTTTGAAGAATTTAAAATGGTATCGAAAATGTAGATTTACAAAGCGGTACAGGGTATATATAGTCAGCCCTGCCCGACTTCAGATTTTCCTTACATATCTACTATATAAAAATAATTCGGGTTTTCCTTTCTGACGCTTTAACTCCAGAACACACGAACTGATTTTGCATTCGTTGGAAAGGTCTCGGGCTCCGTAAGGTTTATAGCAAAGAAAATTCAAGAAAGGTTTCAAGGGAAAAGCGGGAAAATCTTTTTTTACATACAGCGCACATTACTTTATCCGATTTATTGGATATCTACTTTATCCGATTTATTGGACGGTATGTTGAGGTGAAGTATACCTCCCCTTGACAAACCACGCATAGGTTAAAGTGGCAACCCGATTAAGATTCAGGCTCACTTAGACTATTCAGTCCATTGTGATAGACAAACCACGCATGAAATTCACAGGAAATGTAGAAGATTGTCCAACGATTTGAATACAGATTGTCCAACAATTCAAAAACAAAAAATTGGTTGAAAGGGAACACCGCCTACCCGACGTTTGTTAAGCCGGTCCGTTTTACATGCATAACCGCCCTATTTATGTATATAAACGAAAAAGCAAGTAGTCCGATTTTTTTTTTTTTAATGTACGAAACATGTGTGTGGAAACCATGGAGTTATTAATCAGTACTTCAGATTTTGTACCAAACTTCCCCTTACCCTACTCTTTAAAAGAGTTCATATCTTTTCGAATTTGTTTTCAGATCGAAGGATAGGGTTTACTAAGTTAACGAAAATATGCTTCGGGAGGCGCAGCGAAGCGCGCCGGGTTACGCTAGTTTTACATAAAAAATTTTAATTTTTGAGTCGGGTATTTTACAATCCCGGCTATAATTCAAAAAGTGCTGCTATAATTCAAAGATACTGAGGTACGAGTTGTAGGCAACACTTTTGCCTATCCGTGAAAGTAAAATTTGGCCAGATATCTGTGCTAGATGAATTTAATATTAGCCGTGAAAAGTAGAATTTTGCGTAAATTTAGTATAATAAACTGTATTTGTATTTGGGTTGGAATAAAAAAGAACCGGGTTTAAACCCGTTATGAGAACCTGGTTGTAGTGAATCTAATATTCGCAAAGGCACATTTTTCAACCGGATATGAATATAAATCGGTTAATATCCGGTATTATGAATAATTTAGATGTAAGAAGCGGTGCAAGCGTTAGACAATGATTTGAAATGGTTTTTATAAATGATTATTTACTGACGCTAAGAACTTAATAAACGACAATTTAGCCTTAATTACTGCTTCCATTATTCATGTTTTTTTTTTTTTTTTTAATTCAACTAAAATTTCAATGTTAACCATTTTGGTGATATATATATTTTTTTATATTTATATAAAAATATTTATTAACATTTTTGTAATTTTTTCTGTGTATATACAAACAAACAGATATAAACCAATACGCAAACACAAGCCAACGTATGTTGAAGAGATAGTCATTATATGCTTTCGTAGTATACCACCGCCAACATTTACGAGCATAAATCGAAGCAAATATGAACGACACGCTCTCAGTACAACTGAGTAAAATGAGTAGTAAAAAGTTTCTGTGTAGTTGTGAATGTAATTTCACTAGCTTGTTTGTGTGTGTGTATATTATGGAGATGGATGGTTGATTGTATATGACATTTTTGGGGATACTGAGGATAACCCATACTCAGAAGATTTTTAACTTAATTGGATTCATGTAAATTACTGCGGTAAAATGGTTATGGTCATGGATTCTAAATTTTAGTAAGTATCCACACCAACATACACACACACACACAAACATTCGAATAATAATTCGTTCGCAATTACTCATGTTCATTACCATCATTGTAGCCTAACCTGGCTTGTTCATCTACCATAAACTGACAGCTACTACTGCAATAACAATCAGAAGAGATTAGAAGAGGAGCGTATGCATGTGCATGCTGGCTAAGTGGTTGCTATAACAAAAACCAGGTATTTAATATAAAATCCACATTTGTATGGAATTTCACTTCTCGAATTTTAATAATTTTCAAATTAACATGATATTGAATAAATTGTTTTGATTTTTCGTTCGGATTTAATATTCTCTAAAATGCACAGAAAAAAATTGATTGAAATTGAAGCAATTTAAAAACAAATTAAGGAGAGCCTAAAGTCGAGCGGGATGACTATAATATACCTTGTAACACTATGTAGATCTACGCTTTCGATACCATCTCAAATTCTTCAAATATGTTGGGTGCTATATATAAAGTTTTATGTTCCCATATAAACATCGCCCACATATACAGACATATGGTATGCAAAAATGATCATCGACAGGCAAAGAACAATTCGAACAACAACATCAGCCAACAGTGCAATAACGAAAGCTGACGAGAGCAGTGATGCTCTAATAAGAATTTTGTGTAGTGATTGACGCATATGTAAGTTAGAGATAATAGCTACGACTTGACAGTTATGATAGCCTGGTAGACGATGTTTAGAATAAGATGTTTTGTGATGTACTATGTATGTGAAATTTGTATTAATTATTTAATTTAAACTTAATTAATTAATATTATAACAAATGTTTATAGATAATTAATGAATTTAAACTTAATTGATTAATTAATATTATAACAAATGTTTATAGATCATACACCTCTGATGAAGCAATTCAAAGAAAATTGCGAAATATTAGGACGGATGAATTGAAAAGAATAAAAACAAAATAGATCTCAAGCTTGACAAAATAAAGCATTTTTTATAAATATATAATTTTCAAACAAATAAACAAACAAACGCAAATTGATTTATTTATGTTATGAATACCAATTTCATAGCATATTTCAAATTTCATTCAATTACAAATTCAATGTCTAAAACGTATGCAAGGCACTTCAGTAATACCAACACCAGTCAATTGACTTTAGGCAAATGTTTGACTAACATCTTCATAGAACTTCTCAAGCTTATCAGCAAAATCTATATGCTGATCGTATACCAATTCTTCACCCTTTTCTTGGGCACTTTCAATTCGTTCACGGGTCGACTCTGAAAGTTTTAATATTTTCTTATTGGTTCGTGCATAAACCTCATCTATAGTCTTTCCTAAATTCGCAATCATAATTTTTAAATTCTTAAAATTTTCCAAAATATTTTCTGTAGATCTTTTCCACTCAATCAATAAATTTCCACTTTCATTTCTAGTCTCGGAAATAATTTTTTGAATATTATTTTGTGTAGAGACAAACTCCTGTGCAATTTGTGAAATTCGTTCGTTCGTTGAGTTCTTCTTATTCTCAACATCTAGACGGCATTGTGAAGTATGGTAATTTTCCTCACAGATAAATCCAATCGTTTTGCTAGCACAATCACCATCATTCCATCTAAAATCAGCTTTGCCGTATATTTGAGCACAATGCTCACCCCAATGATTATTGGGTTCTCCACTATGCCAGTAACTAAACTCTAGAATTTCTCCATTCGCTATCGAATACCAGTTACGTTTTTTATCCTTTTTCGTATTGAATGCATCATGATGACCAATCCACAAGTCACGAGATGTGCCTGAAAACGAAAATATTTTATTAAAGAAAAATTTTATAGAAAATTTCACCTAATATTTTAATATAGATTTTCATTATAAAAAATCTAGTGGAATCTTTATACAAAATTTCATCCAATGAAATTTTTACAGAAACTTTCTTTTTTTTATAAAATATTTCATCCAATGTCATTTTTATAGAAAATTTCATCTAATGAAAATTTTATAGAAAATAATTCAATTTCATATAATTTCATATAATGAAATCTTTATAGGAAATTTAAGCTAATGATATTTAATCAAATTTAAAAAAAAAATATTGAAAGTTAAATCTAATGAACATTTTATAGAAAATTTAATATAACGAAATTTATATAGAAAATTTAATTTAACGAATTTTGTATAAAAAATGTCATTCCATGAAATTTTTATAGAAAATTTCATGCCACAAAATTTTTATAAAAATTACATCCAATGAAATTTTCATATAAAATGACGTGCAATGAAATTTTTTGTAGAAAATTTCATCCAACGAATTTTTTATAGAAAATTTCATCTAACAAAAGTTTTGTAGAAAATTTCATCCAACGAATTTTTTATAGAAAATTTCATCTAATAAAAGTTTTGTAGAAAATTTCATCTAATGAAATTTTTACTGAAAATTTCATACCACAAAATTCACCCAAGAAATTTTTTGATAAAATTTCATCTAACGATTTTTTTGTAGAAAATGTTGTCTAATAAAATTTTTATAGAAAATTTTATCTAATGATTTTTTTTAGAAAATGTCATCTAAAGATTTTTTTTAGAAAATTTCATCTAAAGAATTTTTTGTAGAAAATTTTATGTAAATACATTTTTTAGAAAATTGCATCTAAGAAATGTTTTATAGAAAATTTCATCTAATAAAATTTGTATCGAAAATTTAATCCAATATAATATTTGTAGACAATTTAATCTAATGAAAATTTCATAGAAAATTTAATATAACGACATTTTTATAGAAAATTTAATTTAACGAATTTTGTATATAAAATGTCATTCCACGAAATTTTTATAGTAAATTTCATGCAGCAAAATTTTTTATAAAAATTACAACCATTGAAATTTTCATATAAAATGACGTGCAATGAACTTTTTTTTTGTAGAAAATTTCACCCAACGAATTTTTTATAGAAAATTTCATCTAACAAAAGTTTTGTAGAAAATTTCACCCAACGAATTTTTTATAGAAAATTTCATCTAATAAAAGTTTTGTAGAAACTGTCATCTAATGAAATTTTTACTGAAAATTTCATACCACCCAAGAAATTTTTCGATAAAATATCATCTAACGATTTTTTTGTAGAAAATGTTATCTATTGAAAATAGAAAATTTTATCTAATGATTTTGTTAGAAAATTTCATCTAAGAAATTTTTTACAAAATTTCATCTAAAGAAATTTTTTGTAGAAAATATTATCTAAATACAGTTTTTAGAAAATTGCATCTAAAGAAATGTTTTATAGAAAATTTCATCCAATATAATATTTGTAGAAAATTTCATCTAATGAAATTTTTATAGGAAATTTAATTTAACGAAATTTTTATAGAAAATTTCATCTCATGAAATTTCATCCCACGAAACTTTTTTAGATAATTTTCCCCCACGAAATTTTAACAGAAATTTTCATCCAATGAAATTTTTATAGAAAATGAAATTTTTATAGAAAATTTCATCCAATGAAATTTTTATATAAAATATTATCCAATGAGTTTTTTTTATAAAATGTCATTCAATAAAATTTTTTGTAGAAAAAAAATCCAACGAATTTTTTATAGAAAATGTCATCTAACAAAAGTTTTGTAGAAAATTTCATCCAACGATTTTTTTATAGAAAATTTCATCTAATAAAAGTTTTGTAGAAAATTTCATCTAATGAAATTTTTACTGAAAATTTCATACCACAAAATTCACCCAAGAAATTTTTCGATAAAATTTCATCTAACGATTTTTTTGTAGAAAATATTATATAATGAAATTTTTATAGAAAATTTTATCTAATGATTTGTTTAGAAAATTTCATCTAAAGATTTTTTTAGAAAATTTCATCTAAAGAAATTTTTGCAGAAAATTTTATCTAAATACATTTTTTAGAAAATTTCTTTAGATGCAATTTTCTAAACAAATCATTAGATAAAATTTTCTATAAAAATTTCATTATATAATATTTTCTACAAAAAAATCGTTAGATGAAATTTTATCGAAAAATTTCTTGGGTGAATTTTGTGGTATGAAATTTTCAGTAAAAATTTCATTAGATGAAATTTTCTACAAAACTTTTATTAGATGAAATTTTCTATAAAAAAATCGTTGGATGAAATTTTCTACAAAACTTTTGTTAGATGATATTTTCTATAAAAAATTCGTTGGATTTTTTTCTACAAAAAATTTTATTGAATGACATTTTATAAAAAAAAAACAAATTGGATAATATTTTATATAAAAATTTCATTGGATGAAATTTTCTATAAAAATTTCATTGGATGAAAATTTCTGTTAAAATTTCGTGGGAGAAAACTATCTAAAAAAGTTTCGTGGGATGAAATTTCATGAGATGAAATTTTCTATAAAAATTTCGTTAAATTAAATTTCCTATAAAAATTTCATTAGATGAAATTTTCTATAAAACATTTCTTTAGATGCAATTTTCTAAAAACTGTATTTAGATAAAATTTTCTACAAAAAATTTCTTTAGATGAAATTTTGTAAAAAATTTCTTAGATGAAATTTTCTAAAAAAATCATTAGATAAAATTTTCTATTTTCAATAGATAACATTTTCTACAAAAAAATCGTTAGATGAAATTTTATCGAAATATTTCTTGGGTGGTATGAAATTTTATTAGATGAAATTTTCTACAAAACTTTTTTTAGATAAAATTGTCTATAAAAAATTCGTTGGATGAAATTTTCTACAAAACTTTTGTTAGATGAAATTTTCTATAAAAAATTCGTTGGGTGAAATTTTCTACAAAAAAAATCATTGCAAGTCAATGTTTTATTGAAAATTGTATCTAAAGAAATGTTTTATAGAAAATTTCATCTAATAAAATTTGTATCGAAAATTCAATCCAATATAATATTTGTAGAAAATGTAATCTAATGAAAATTTTATGGAAAATTTAATATAACGAAATTTTTATAGAAAATTTAATTTAACGAATTTTGTATATGAAATGCCATTCCACGAAATTTTTATAGAAAATTTCATGCAACAAAATTTTTATAAAAATTACATCCAATGAAATTTTCATATAAAATGACGTGCAATGAATATTTTTGTAGAAAATTTCACCCAACGAATTTTTTATAGAAATTTCATCTAATACAAGTTTTGTAGAAAATTTCATCTCATGAAATTTTTACCGAAAATTTCATACCACCCAAGAAATTTTTACTGAAAATTTCATACCACCCAAGAAATTTTTCGATAAAATTTCATCTAACGATTTTTTTGTAGAAAATGTTATCTATTGAAAATAGAAAATTTTATCTAATGATTTTTTTAGAAAATTTCGTCTAAGAAATTTTTTACAAAATTTCATTTCTAATGAAACTTTTAGAAAAATATTCCGTCTAAAGGCATTTTATAGCAAGTTTCACGTAAATATTTTTTTTTGGAAATGAAATTTTCATAGAAAATTTCATCCCACGAAAATTTTATATAAAATGTCGTCCAATGAAATTTTTTGTAGAAAACTCCATCTAATAACATTTTTATAGAAAATATAATTTAACGAAATTTTTATAGAAAATTTCATCCAATGAAATTTGTATATAACATAAAATATTATTTAATAAAATTTTTATATAAAATGTCATCCAATTAAATTTTTTGTAGAAATTTTCAACGAAAATTTTATAAAACATTTCATTTAATGAAACTTTTATAAAAATATTACGTATAAAGACATTTTATAGCAAGTTTCGCGTAAATAATTTTTTATATTAAGGCAATTCTAAAACGAGGTTATTGGACATGAAGATATATAGGAATTGGTATTATTAAGTTATTGAAAACAAATTCTCCACAAGCCTCACTATACATATGTTCCATTACTGGCTAAGACAAATTTCCATAGTCTTTAGTGTAGATCTGGCGGGGTAAGATAATTCAATTTGGATCTTATATGTTAATTCCCAAATTACATACGAGAATTATTGCTCCCAAATTGAAACATTTTTCACCATTACTGAACCATTAATAAAATTTTTATAGAAAATTTGATTTAACAAAAAAAAGCAATAAAAATTATATTTAATGAAAATTCTATCTAACAAAATTTTTATAAAAAAGTTCATTAAATGCATATTTTATAGAGTTCATACACAAAGCTTTATATAAAAAAAATATATAATAAATTCGTACAATAATTTTTATATAAAAATTCATACAATATTTTGGAAATTTTATAGCAATTATAATTAAATATTTTTTTTGTAGGAAAAAGCAATAAAAATTAATATTTTTATTAATTTATTTGCTTCCCTACAGCTTTTTACACTTACCAAAAATAGAGCGCAAAAGAGTTGTTAAAGCCTCATTTTTCTCCTCATTGTCAATGACCGCTAATTGCAGACCCATTTGTGAGCATTGATCCATAGCCTGAAGCCAGTTATACTAGATAAACATGCAATAGAAAAATAAAATAAAAAAGTAGTTAATTAATTGTACAATACGAATTATATATAATAGAGATTATCCAGATAAAAGATAAGATATACCTTGGTTTCTTCCTCTATTAAATACTGATGTCCATCGCTTGCGGTATACCATTCGGCTGAGGAAACCACTTGGACCAGTACGGCAAATAAAAGCAAACCTTCCATCAAAGTAGTTTCTAAGTTCCACATTTTTCAAAAATAAATTTCCAACTATTTATCTACGAGCCCTTTTCTTGTGTTTTTATACTTTTAATAAGTGAGGGAGAGAGCGAGAGATATACTCTATGCAAGCATCGTCATCTTATCAGATATACGTTGGGGATGATATTATAAGGTCTTACATTTATAGAAATTTAAGGACCATAAAACTAAAATAAAAGGGCAAATTCAAATAAAGATATTGAGATTACGTTAACAATTTTACTATATGCATGCAAGATAGAGAGTATCATGTATATTATTAAAAATAAAAATTTCATTCAAATTTGATTTATTCAGTAGGAAATTTTGTGGATATTTTCTTAAAAATAAATAAATAAATATTAATACATAAAATTTTTTTTGGGGCTTTTTTTAATCGCAACTTAAAATGCTATATTATCTAAGACCCTTTTGACTCCACCATGGTTAGATAGACGATCATTTCAGAACTTTCGAATCCCTTTCCAGCATCCTCTACCTCCACTGAATCTATCGACCAACTCAAACATGCCGAAGAGAGGCTCATCTCCTTCTAGCACTATCTTTGAATTTTTTAGTTCCAACGTGGTCTCACATCGGTTTTTTATTAACCTTATTTAGGTTACACCAAAATCCACGATCTTATATTTCCAAATCACCCATGGAAGCAATTCGAGATATCTGCAACAGTATACACAGAGAAGGAATATATAAAATGTTATTTCTGGACGGGAACCGTGGAACATTTTTGTAGTAAAAAAAATATTATTTTCTTACCTATAGGATAATACGGTCAAAATTTGGTCAATATAAACTTGACGCATTTCTTTCAATTTTGCATTTAAAAAACCTGAACACCCCTCATTTTGAAGGTGTGTGTGTGTAGAATGTTGCTGCTATTTTGATTTCGGAATTCACTCTTCAGTTGTCAAAATGCCGTCCAAGCAAAAAGAGCAGCGTATCAAAATTTTGCTCGCGCATCGCGAAAATCCGAGCTACTCGCACGCAAAGCTGGCAAAATCGCAAAAAGTTGCCAAAACCAACCATTACAAATGTAATTAAAGTGTTTGGGGAACGTTTGTCGACAGCCAGGAAGTCTGGATCAGGGGGAAATCGAAAACCGGAAGCCGCTGAGACGACAAAGAGAGTTGCCGGCAGTTTCAAGCGAAACCCTAACCTCTCTCTCCGAGATGCCGCAAATAAGCTGGGTGTATCGTCTACAACCGTGCATCGTGCCAAAAAACGAGACGGACTATCGACTTACAAGAAGGTAGTGACTCCAAATCGCGATGATAAAACAAAATACGACGGCCAAAGCGCGATCCCGGAGGCTGTACACGACGATGCTGACGAAGTTTGACTGCGTGGTAATGGACGACGAAACCTACGTCAAAGCCGACTACAAGCAGCTTCCGGGACAGGAGTTTTATACGGCAAAAGGAAGGAGAAAGGTAGCAGATATTTTCAAGCACATAAAACTGTCAAAGTTCGCAAAGAAATATCTGGTTTGGCAAACCATCTGTACCTGTGGCTTGAAAAGCAGCATTTTCATAGCTTCCGGGACTGTCAACCAAGAAATTTACGTGAAAGAGTGTTTGAATAAACGTCTGCTGCCTTTCCTGAAGAAACACGGTTGTTCCGTATTGTTTTGGCCGGATTTGGCATCTTGCCATTACGGTAAAAAGGCCATGGAGTGGTACGCCGCCAACAACGTGCAGGTGGTTCCCAAGGACAAGAACCCTCCCAACACGCCAGAGCTCCGCCCAATTGAGAAATACTGGGCTATTGTCAAGCGGAACCTAAAGAAGACCAAAAAAACTACTAAGGACGAGCAGCAGTTCAAGGCAAACTAGCTTTCTGCGGCGAAGAAGGTGGACAAGGTGGCTGTACCAAATCTGATGGCAGGTGTCAAGCGTGAGGCCCGGCAATTCGGATTTGGAAAAGCGAAAGCTTAACTGAAGATTTTTCCTGAATTTTATACTAATTGAATTTGAAAAAGAAATTTAATTTGATTTTTTAAATAAAAGATTTCACCGATTTACACGCGTTTTCCCTTGATCAAATTTTGACCGTATCACCCTTTAGCAACGCCTTTGAACTTTTTAGTTCCAACGTGGTCTCACATCGGTTTTTTGTTAAGCTTATTTAGGTTACACTAAAATCTACGATCTTATATACACTTACTACACTTGAACGACCCTTTTTCCATAACGACCTTTATATTCATTTACAACTGCGAGGGCTTTTCACATTAACTCACCCAATTCGGCCATTATATGTGGAGTTCAGTTTGTAACCATAGCATTAGATCAGCCAATTCGTTTGTTCACCTCCTACCTGGAGGAAATCCAACCGCACCAAATTGCGGTTCTTATGTACCTTAAACCGAATTGTGCTGTAATAAGGTTAGGTTAAAGTGGCAGCCCGATTAAATTTCAGCCTCACTTAGACTATTCAGTCCATTGTGATACCACATTTAACTAAAAGTACCTATTACATATGGGCACTTCTACTCATAACCACTGAACCTTCTCTATTATTTACTTTTGTTGAACCAACCAGATTGCTCCAAAAACATAAACAAACTGCTTAAGTTAACGTTTTCCAGGTCCGCCAGTAATCTAAAGCTATGTATATGCTCCTAAAATTCGCTTACGCCTTGCACAAAAAGCAGGACACTCACACAAGAGGTGTTTAATTGATTCCTTTTCCTCCACACCATGACAGCTTATACAATAGTCATTATACTTCGCACCTATAGTTTTTGCAAATTCGCCTATCAGGCAGCGACCCGTTATAGCAGATATCAGGAGTGCTATCTGACGCCATTAGAACACTAGCATGTCTAGTGTGCGGTTTAAGTTTAAATGGGGCCATATTTGCTTGGTGTCGTTACAACCCTTGCAATTCTCCCATCGAATATTGGCCATTATAACAGCCTTCTCACGCAGTAAGAGCTTGCAGGTGGCCAGAGGCATACCAACAGATTCTAGTTCCCCTGGAATATGTAAGCTAGTTCCTAGCCTTGCCAACTCATCTGCTTCGCAGTTCCCCCATATTAGGTGAATATTGTACTGCTCAGCCATCTCGTTGAGAGATTTGCGGCAGTCTATGGCCGTTTTTGAGTTAAGAAGTCCAAGGATTTTTTTTGCAGGTTGACTGTCTGAGTATATATTAATGCCAATATTTATTGGATCATTACTTCTCAGCCAATTCACCACCTCTCTTATTGCCAATATTTCAGCCTGAAGAATACTACAGTGATTAGGTAATCTTTTCGCTATTCGAATTTCCAGATCTTTAGAATATACTCCGAACCCCACTTGTCCATTCAATTTGGAGCCATCAGTATAGAAATCTATATATCTTTTATTCCCCGGGGTCTGTGTACACCACGCCTCACTGTTGGGAATTAGAGTTTCAAACTTTTTGTCGAAAAGTGGTTTTGCCAGGGTGTAATCCACTACGTTAGGCACATCTGGAATTACTTTGAGGACCGAACTCTGACCGTACATTTTTTCCGACCACAGCGATAGCTCGCGCAACCGCACAGCCGTTGTTGCAGCTGACTGTTTGGCCAAAATGTCTAAAGGCAATAGATGCAGCGTGACATTAAGGGAGTCTGTTTCTGTCTTACTAAATGCGCCTGAGATACATAAGCTCGCTATACGCTGAACTTTATCTAAACAAGTCGGTTTCTGAAGTGCCGGCCACCAGACTACAACACCATATAGCATTATAGGTCTAACTACTGCCGTGTATAGCCAATGCACAATTTTTGGTTTTAGTCCCCACTTTTTCTCTATTGCCTTTTTGCACGAGTACAAAGCTACCGTGGCTTTTCTCGCCCTTTCTTCAATATTAAGCCTAAAATTCAGCTTCCTGTCCAAAATAACGCCAAGGTATTTTGCACACTCACCAAAGAGAATTTCAATACCCCCTAAGGAAATGGGCCTAACCGTGGGAGTTTTGCGTTCTTTGCAGTACATGACTAGTTCTGTCTTTGCTGGATTTACCCCAAGACCATTATCTTTCGCCCATTTCTCAGTCATCCGGAGAGCTCACTGAAAAATATCTCTGATTGTGGATGGGAATTTTCCCCTGACTGCTTTAATAATTTTTATACCCTCCACCATAGGATGGGGGTATATTAACTTTGTCATTCCGTTTGTAACACATCGAAATATTGCTCTAAGACCCCATAAAGTATATATATTCTGGGTCGTGGTGAAATTCTGAGTCGATCTGAGCATGTCCGTCCGTCCGTCTGATGAAATCACGCTCATTTCCGAACGAAACAAGCTATCGACTTGAAACTTGGCACAAGTAGTTGTTATTGATGTAGGTCGCATGGTATTGCAAATGGGCCATATCGGTCCACTGTTACGTATAGCCCCCATATAAACGGACCCCCGAATTTGGCTTGCGATTGCTCTAAGAGAAGCAAATTTCATCCGATCCGGCTGATATTTGGTACATGGTGTTAGTATATGGTCTCTAACAACCATGCAAAAATTGGTCCATATCGGTCCACTTTTACGTATAGCCCCCATATAAACCGATCCCCCGATTTGGCTTGCGGAGCCTCTAAGAGAACCAAATTTCATCCGATCCGGCTGAAGTTTGGTACATGGTGTTAGTATATGGTCTCTAACAATGATGCAAAAATTGGTCCACAACGGTCTATAATTATATATAGCCCCCATATAAACCGATCCCCCGATTTGGCTTGCCGAAACTCTAAGAGAAGCAAATTTCATCCGATCCGGCTGAAATTTGGTACATGGTATTGGTATATGTTCTCTAATGACCATGCAAAAATTGGTCCACATCGGTCCCCCATATAAACCGATCCCCCGATTTGGCTTGCGGAGCCTCTAAGAAACGAAAATTTCATCCGATCCGGCTGAAATTTGGTACATGGTGTTGGTATATGTTCTCTAATGACCATGCAAAAATTGGTCCATATCGGTCCATAATTATATATAGCCCCCATATAAATCGATTCCCAGATTTGTCCTCCGGAGCCTCTTGGAAGAGCAAAATTCATCCGATCCGGTTGAAATTTGGAACATGGTGTTAGAATGTGGTCTCTAACAAACACGCAAGAATTGGTCCATATCGATTAAAAAATTCCGGTGTATAAAACCCAAAGATGTCAAAGCGGACGATCCAAAACATGAACCGATATAGCCTATCTTGGAACTTGACCTGACCGAGGTTGTGCAAAAATTCAGCCTCTATCTTCATTATTGAAGACTGTTGTTATAAGCCAGACAGATGGACATTGTTAGGTCGTCATAGTTTTTTTTTTTTGGTTTTTCGATGTATTAAAAACGGAATGCTAGAGGGTATAGGAATGAATTCAAGCTAAAACTTCCAAGTTCGGCACCCGATCTTACACCAAAGCAAAAAAAGTATAACTTGAAATGACAAAGGAGTTGCAACATTGACATTAAAATGTTGACAAAAAAAGTACATTTAGGTAACACTTCTTATGAACTACTATTGAAAAATCTATCTCATTAAATAATTCTTCATACATTATTTTATTAGCGATATTCAATAGACCATCATACGATCCATTTCATTAGAATGTTCTTGTATTTTATCGGCAAATCCAAGATTTTCAACATTAATCGATTTTTGACCATTTAATTGCATTTCACCAATAGATTGTCTTGTCTCCCCCGATAATTTCGTTAGATCCACATGTGCCTGCGATGCCAATTCCTTTATAGCTGGTCCCACATCCGCTATAACAGCTTGTAAATAGGGTTTCTTTGCAATGAGCTGATTAAGTGAATTTTCAAAGTTGTTTAAAATACTTCCGGCTGTCAATTCCCATTGCGTCATAACGCCATCAGTATCATTTCTAAGATTATCCATAATCTTATCAACATTACTTTCAGTTCGCACAAAATCCAATGAAAGTTTATTATTCTTTTGTTTGGTTGTCGAACGTTTCGATTCCATTAGCGATCGACATTGGGCAGTTTTATAATGCTCTTCACATATATAACCAAAATACATTTTATCACAATTTTCATCATTCCATCTGAAATCGGATTTACGATATATTTCGGCACAATGTTCACCTCCTTTGTTATTTGGCTCCCCACTATCCCAATAGCCGTAGGATATAGATTCACCTGTAGATGAGGAATACCACATACGATTTTTATCCTTTTTGGTATTGAATTCATCGTGATGACCAATCCATAAATCACGAGAACCACCTTGATTATAGAGATCGTGAGAGAAAGAGAAAAAAGAGAATGTTATATTTTATTTAATTTACTAATAGGTATTTAAGAAAAAAATATATTGGAAAACCTTAAGTTAAGCGTTACGGAAAATTTTATCGAAAATTATGTCAAAATTATATTTCTATAGAAAATTTTGTCCAAATTTAATTTCTATAGACAACTTTGCCAATTTTTTTTATAGAAAATTTTGTCAAAAATGTATTTCTATTGAAAATTTTATTTCTGTAGAAAGTTTTGTCGAAATTTTATTTATTTATTTAAAAATTTGTCAAAATATTATTGGTATAGAACATTTTTTGCAAAATTTTATTTCTACACCGAAAGAATTCTCTTCGTAAATTTTACGAAAAATTCTTCATTAACTATTCTTCGTGATTTCTTCATTAAAATAACGAAATTTTCATTCATTTTCGTAAATTTTACGAAGAACGTTTTACGAATATACGAAACTTCTACTAAATAACAGGTTGGCTGATAAGTCCCCGGTCTGACACATAGATGGCGTCGCTAGTAGTAAATGCATATTATTTTTATATAGTACTAACCTTCAAATGATTCGTGTCAAAATTTGACGTCTGTAAGTCAATTCGTTTGTGAGATAGAGCGTCTCTTGTGAAGCAACTTTTGAGTCTTTTATTGTGAAAAAAATGGAAAAAAGGAATTTCGTGTTTTGATAAAATACTGTTTTCTGAAGGGAAAAAATACGGTGGAAGCAAAAACTTGGCTTGATAATGAGTTTCCGGACTATGCCCCAGGGATATCAACAATAATTGATTGGTATGCAAAATTCAAGCGTGATGAAATGAACACGGAGGACGGTGAACCCAGAGGACGCCCGAAAGAGGTGGTTACCGACGAAAACATCATAAAAATCCACAAAATGATTTTGAATGACCGTAAAATGAAGTTGATCGAGATAGCAGAGGCCTTAAAGATATCAAAGGAACGTGTTGATCATATCATTCATCAATATTTGGATATGCGGAAGCTCTGTGCAAAATGGGTGCCGCGCGAGCTCACATTTGACCAAAAACAACAACGTGTTGATGATTCTGAGCGGTGTTTGCAGCTGTTAACTCGTAATACACCCGAGTTTTTCCGTCGATATGTGACAATGGATGAAACATGGCTCCATCACTACACTCCTGAGTCCAATCGACAGTCGGCTGAGTGGACAGCGACCGGTGAACGGACTCCGAAGCGTGGAAAGACTCAAAAGTCCACTGGCACATGGCGCATGGAATAATTTTTATCGATTATCTTGAGAAGGGAAAAACCATCAACAGTGACTATTATATGGCGTAATGGAGCGTTTGAAGGTCGAAATCGCCCCATACGAAGAAAAAAAAAGTGTTGTTCCACCAAGACAACGCACCGTGCCACAAGTCATTGAGAACGATGGCAAAAATTCATGAATTGGGCTTCGAAATACTTCCCCGCCCACCGTATTCTCCAGATCTGGCCCCAGCGACTTTTTCTTGTTCTCAGACCTCAAAAGGATGCTCGCAGGGAAAAAATTTGGCTGCAATGAAGAGGTGATCGCCAAAACTGAGGCCTATTTTGAGGCAAAACCAAAGGAGTAATACCAAAATGGTATCAAAAAATTGGAAGGTCGTTATAATCTTTGTATCGCTCTTGAAGGGAACTATGTTGAATAATAAAAACGAATTTTGACAAAAAATGTGTTTTTCTTTGTTAGACCGGGGACTTATCAGCCAACCTGTTATTCTACATTAACTTTTCTCCGTAAAAGGTTCGTACTTTTAACAAAACTTTCTTCAAATGTAATGAATTTTGTGAAGAAGTTTTTACGAATATTTTACGAAACATTCTGCGTTAAAATTTCTTCATAAAAAGTACGAAACATTTTCTTTGAAATAACATTTCAATGAAGTTGTAAAATTTCCGTTCGCGACATAAAATTGCCTTTTATAATGTGCTTGAGTGTATTCCTTTATTCTATTTTTTTATGCAAGTCTATGCTACTTCTCATTTGGGCATAAGCGTAGGAAGGCCTCTGGGGAGGGGGCTTAGACCCCCCAGAAAAATTTTAGCCCCCCCCAGAATTTGAAACTCCATTTATGATTTTCCATTTTTCAATAGTTTTTTTTTTAATTTTTATAAAAATTAGACAAGTATATACAATCGCACAAAGTTCCGCTAAAGACTTTCATGAACAATCGAATTACTTGGGTTGTGGTAGCAGTTGCCGATGGCAATGTTTGAAGTCAGATATTTATGAAATAAAGCTGTGGTTGAACTTATGATTGATTTAGTTTAGTCAATTTAATTTAAAAAAAATAGTAATTGATATTAAAACTATTCTTTCATAAATTAATATCTTAATATTGCTGCGAAAAAGCTTTGCCAAAAAAGCAGTGAAAATGTTCTTTTTGGGTCTAGAAGTGGTGGAAAATTGGCGGAGAAGCAATGAATGTAATATGAGCTTGTCATAGGACAAATGTCCACCGTTTCAACAGCCGTTGCAATGAATTTGCATCACTTCTTAAGGTGAGATCCAAATTCAGTGTTTTGAATGTGAATTAAAAAATTTTGTCATATTTTCCCAAATAAATAATTTTTATATTGTTTTTATGATTTTTAATGCATTCTGACGTTTGTTTGAAACGTTTTTCCTCGAACAATTTCCAAAATTATCGATTTTTCTAAAATGGATTTAGCAGTTTTGTGGCAAAATTTAAATAATTTGTACCAATTTATTTATTCTTACTCTTTTTTTAAACTATTTGAAAAAAAAGAAA
Organism: Haematobia irritans; assembly: GCF_050003625.1. Classification (NCBI taxonomy): domain Eukaryota; kingdom Metazoa; phylum Arthropoda; class Insecta; order Diptera; family Muscidae; genus Haematobia; species Haematobia irritans. Next base: position 166,643,170 of record NC_134399.1, on the reverse strand, counting down.
ACAAAAAATTACACATTAAAATATGAAAAAAATGAAGTTAAAAAACTTCCTGTGTAGTTAAAATAATTGAGGACATTTTTGGAAGTACTTTTAAAGTTGTGCCTTTAGAACAACTCACAATTTTTTTGCTGGGAAAAGTGTGGAACTACTTTTAGTTGCTTTATTATAAATTAATTGTCGAGTTATTTTGATGTCTAATTTTTATTCAATTTTATGAAATAAAACATTAATTGAGCATATAAGTTCGGTCTATAAATTTTTAGCTAGGGGGGCTATAGCCCCCCCTTGGAAAATTGTCTAGCTACGCTAATGCATTTGGGTGATAGCGCGCTATGAATAAAAGTGAAGCAATAAAACTAAAAACTATTCAAAAACATAAGATGTAAAGTAGTGATGTCATTTTTCACACTTGTAATAAAACCAAATGCACTTTCGACTACAATTTTTTTTTCTAAAATTTCGAACATTTTTGAAAAAAAAAGTACGAAAGTTTTCCATTAAAAGTACGAAAATTTTTCATAAAAAATACGAGAATTTTTCGTAAAAAGTACGAAACCTTTTCATAAAAAGAACGAAATTGTTTCATAAAAAGTACGAAGATTTTTCATAAAATGTACGAAGATTCTTCATAAAAGGTACGAATTTTTTTCTTACAAACTACGAAAATTTTGGAAGAACTTTTCTTCGTAAAAAGTACGAAATATTTCGTACTTTTAATGAAAAGTTTCTTTGGTTGCAAAACAATGACAAATTTCGTACTTTTAACGAAATTGTTCGTTCTTTTTACGAAGAAAATTCTTTCGGTGTATAAACTTTTTTATTTTATTTCTATAGAAAATTCTTTCAAACTTTTATTTTTATAGAAGAGTTTTCTCAACATTTGTTTCTATAGAAAATTTTCAGAATTTTTTTATAAAAACTTTTCTAAAAATTTTATTTCTTTAGAAATTTTCTCAAAATTGATTTCTATTGAAAATTATTTTGCAAAATCTACCAAAACATCAAGAATTCTACCAATCTAACAAACAGTAAAAATCTACCAAGTTTGGTAGAATTCTACCAACTGTGGCAACCAAAATATCGATGCAGTTTCCTATACGTTGGTACAGCCATATTGCAGGGTAATTAACACGAAATGTTACCAATTTAAAAGCTTTGGTCTATAATTTACCCATGACTCGTCTTACAAAAGAACAACGCTTGCAAATTATTGAATTTTATATCAAAATGCGTGCTCTGTTAAGAAAATTTATCGCACGCTTCTTGTGTTCAGCGACGAAGCTCATTTTTGGCCTAATAGGTACGCAAAAAAGCAAAATTGCCGCTTTTGGAGTGAATATCAGACAGAATCATTGCAAAAACTATCACAGTTTAGTGCGGTCTATGGATTGGTGGCATCATTGGATCGTATTCCTTCAAAGATGATGTGAATCGTAACGTAACGCTAGCCTGAAAGGCGATTTTACGCCTTTCGACTATTTTGGGGCTATGTTAAAGCGCATGTCTATACAGACAAGGCGGATTGGAAGACAACATTGCAGCCAAAGACAATAAACTGCAAAGATTATAAACTTGAGGAAGATAGGAAATTGGCTTGCGTCATACCAAATGTGGCATTTACCAGATTAGTTTAATACATGTTGGTAATCTTTTAGTTGATTTTCGTTTTTATTTTTTAAATGAAAAATTTAATTTTCTTAATGAAACAATGTTAAATTTTAGGCAACAACAAAAAAATTACATTTTCCCCTTTATGGAAATTTATTTGTATATTAATGCTATGTCAATACTTGTCGTAAACGTGTTTGGTTCGAGTATTAAACTAATCTGATAAATGGTTCGATCTCCTCAGTAGCTAATTTCCTATCTTCCTACAATTTATAATCTTTGATAAACTGTAGGAAGATGGAAATTGGCTTGCGTCATACCAAATGTTGCATTTACCAGATTAGTTTAATACATGTTTGTAATCTTTGAGTTGTTTTTGTTTTTATTTTTTAAATGAAAAACTTACTGCCAGTTCATGAAACACAAAATCGACTCGAGACGAATCGTTCGTCTAGATTGAAACTAAAATAACTTTAGATATATTTTCTAGAAAATCCTGAATTTTGTTCTGAACTCATTATTTATGATTTACTATCGAACACCGAAACAATTGGGATTCCACAGTCCCTGGTTTTCAAGATATCAATATGTGATTTTTGGCAAATCGTTCGTCTCGAGGCGAACGAAAATTCCATGAACAGGCAGTTAATTTTCTTAATGAAACAACGTTAAATTTGAGGAAAATTTATTTCGTGCACTTAATTTATTTTTATTTGCATTTTAATGATATTTCAATATTTGTCGTATACGCGTTTGGTTCCAGTATGAAACTAACAAGGTAAATAGTTTGATCTCCTCAGTAGCCAATTTCCTAACTTCCTAGAGTTTATTGTCTTTGATTGCAGCATTAATTCGTGAGAAATGCTGTAAAGAGCAAATTGGACTAAACTATTAAAAACATTAAACTATATGGACCGCACTATCGATTCAAATAAAGATTTCAAGTTTTTTTTTCTGAACTTAATGTGTGTTTTTTAATGTCCTATAGCTCTTTAAAAATCATCCATTACTTCTTTGTGACAGAGGGCGGTAATGGGTTAATATTTTAGTGGGCTTTTGAGGTTGAAGTCATTACGCCCTTACCACAACGTAGTGTAGGATAAACAAGTAAGGAAAGTCTAAAGTCTGCACCACTTTGTAGATCTAAATTTTCGATACCATATCACATTCGTGTTGGGGGCTATATATAAAGGTTTGTCCCAAATACATACATTTAAATATCACTCGATCTGGACAGAATTTGATAGACTTCTACAAAATCTATAGACTCAAAATTTAAGTCGGCTAATGCACTAGGGTGGAACACAATGTGTTATGTTAGTAAAAAATATGGGAAACATTTAAATCTGAAGCAATTTTAATGAAACTTTGCAAAAGTTTATTTATGATTTATCGCTCGATATATATGTATTAGAAGTTTAGGCAAATTAGAGTCATTTTTATAACTTTTCGACTAAGCAGTGGCGATTTTACAAGGAAAATGTTGGTATTTTGACCATTTTTGTCGAAATCAGAAAAACATATATATGGGAGCTATATCTAAATCTGAACCGATTTCAACCAAATTTGGCACGCATAGCAACAATGCTAATTCTACTCCCTGTGCAAAATTTCAACTAAATCGGAGTTAAAAATTGGCCTCTGTGGTCATATGAGTGTAAATCGGGCGAAAGCTATATATGGGAGCTATATCTAAATCTGAACCGATTTCAACCAAATTTGGCACGCATAGCTACAATGCTAATTCTACTCCCTGTGCAAAATTTCAACTAAATCGGAGTTAAAAATTGGCCTCTGTAGTCATATGAGTGTAAATCGGCCGAAAGCTATATATTGGAGCTATATCTAAATCTGAACCGATTTCAACCAAATTTGGCACGCATAGCTACAATGCTAATTCTACTCCCTGTGCAAAATTTCAACTAAATCGGAGCAAAAAATTGGCCTCTGTGGTCATATGAGTGTAAATCGGGCGAAAGCTATATATGGGAGCTATATCTAAATCTAAACCGATTTCAACCAAATTTGGCACGCATAGCAACAATGCTAATTCTACTCCCTGTGCAAAATTTCAACCAAATTGGGGTAAAACTCTGGCTTCTGGGACCGTATTAGTCCATATCGGGCGAAAGATATATATGGGAGCTATATCTAAATCGGAACCGATTTCAATAAAATTTGGCACACTTGACTATAGTACTAATTGTTCTTCTAGTGCAAAATTTTAAGCAAATTAGTGTAAAACTCTGGCTTCTTGGGCCATATAAGTCCATATCGGGCGAAATATATATGGGAGCTATATCTAAATCTGAAACGATTTCTTCCAAAATCAATAGGGTTCTATTCTGAGCCAAAACACATACTTGTGCCAAATTTGAAGTCGATTGAACTAAAACTGCGACCTAGACTTTGATTACAAAAATATGTTCACGGACAGACGGACATGGCTATATCGACTCAGGAGCCCACCCTGAGCATTTTTGCCAAAGACACCATGTGTCTATCTCGTCTCCTTCTGGGTGTTGCAAACATATGCACTAACTTCCCAGCAAAAAAAGCGTCGCCAAAAAAGTAATGAAAATGTTCTTTTTGGATCCGGAAGTGGTGCAAAATTGACGCAGAAGCGATGAATTTAACATGGGCTTGTCATGGGATGGAAGTTCTCCATTTCAACAGCCGTTGCACTCAATTTGCATCACTTCTTTAGGTGTGATCCGAATTCAATGTTTGGATGTAAATTAAAAAAAGTCTGTGATATTTTGTCAAAAAAATATTTTTATAATTTTTTAAAATTTTTAATGGATTCTAACGCTTGTGGGAAACGTTTGACCTCAAATATTTTCAAAAATTCACAATTTTTTCAGATTGGATTTAGCATTTTTTCGACAAAATTTAAATGATTTCTACCATTTTATGAATTCTTACTCTGTTTTTAACCTATTTGAAACAAAAAAATTTAAATTACACATTAAAAGTATGAAAAACCAAGATATAAACAAGTATATACGGCCGTAAGTTCGGCCAGGCCGAAGCTTATGTACCCTCCACCATGGATTGCGTACACACAAAATTTTTTTTTTCTGATTCAATCACGAAATTAATTGATCCAATTAATTTTTAATTGAAATGTCTTCAATCACAGAAATGATAGTATCAATTAAAAAATTAATTGCCAGTCAATTAAAAAGTTAATTGATTCAATTAAAAAATTAACTGATACTATTAGTTTTGTGATTGATTTTTGTTTCAATTAAAAAATTTGTTGAATCAATTAAATTTTTAATTGAATATTTTTTAAAACTCAATTAAAATTTTAATTGGAAAAATTTTCGTGAAATTTTTTTGTGTGTAGAAACTTGTACTGAAGCCGATGGAAAGGTATCTTAAAACTTCCCAACAACGTAATATATACCACATAGTCCATACGTGGTATATATTAAACTACAAAAGGGCCGATTAAATACGTATATAATTAAGTTTCCATAGAAATAAAATTTTGACAACATTTTCTATAGAAGTACAATTTTGACAAAATTTTCTATGGAAATAAAATTTGGAAAAAATTTTCTATAGAAATAAAATTTTGACAAAATTTTCTATAGAAATAAAATTTTGTCAAAATTTTCTATAGAAATAAAATTTTGACAAAATTTTCTATAGAAATAAAATTTTGACAAAATTTTCTATAGAAATAACATTTTGACAATGTTTTCTATAAAAATAGAATTTTGGTAGATTATTTTTGGCTCGAGTGGCAACCATGATTATGAACCGATATGGACCAATTTTTGTGTGATTGGGGATCGGCTATATATAACTATAGACCGATATGGACCAATTTTGGCATGGTTATTAGCAGGCTTATACTAACACCACGTTGCAAATTTCAACCGGATCGGATGAATTTTGCTCCTCCAAGAGGCTTCGGAGATCAAATCTGGGGAACGGTTTATATGGGGCCTATATATAATTATGGACCGATATGGACCAATTCTTGTGTGTTTGTTAGAGACCACATTCTAACACCATGTTCAAAATTTCAACTGGATCGGATGAAATTTGCTTCTCTTAGAGGATCCGCAAACCACATCTGAGGGTCCGTTTATATGGGGGCTACACGTAAAAGTGGACCGATATGGCCCATTTGCAATACCATCTGACCTACATCAATAACAACTACTTGTGCCAAGTTTCAAGTCGATAGCTTGTTTCGTTCGGAAGTTAGCGTGATTTCAACAGACGGACGGACGGACGGACATGCTCAGATCGACTCAGAATTTCACCACGACCCAGAATATATATACTTTATGGGGTCTTAGAGCAATATTTCGATGTGTTACAAACGGAATGACAAAGTTAATATACCCCCATCCTATGGTGGAGGGTATACAAATTCAATTAAAAGAACTTCCTGGGTAGTTAAAATAAAGAACATCATTGGGAGTGCATCTTCTGGAAGTGCTTTTAAAGTTGTGCCCTTGGAAGAACTTCCAAATTTTTTTGCTGGGTTATAATACCCTGTTCCACAGTGTGGCGCAGGGTACAAAAATATGTATGCCTCAGTTGAAGAATGTCACATTGTCGCTCTTTGCTCAAATATATTGAGTTTTCATAAAAACTTACCGAATACCGAACGTAGAAGTGCTATCAATGCATTATTTTTCTGAGTGCTGTCAATAACCGCTAATTGTAAACCTTGACGTGAACATTGATCCAATGCCTGCAGCCAATTATACTAAAATAATAGAAAATATTATACTCTGTGAAAAAAAATCCTTTATGATCAAGGTACTTACACTAGAAGATTCTTCAATCAAATACCTACGACCATCATTAGCTGTATACCACTGAGCACTTGAGGCCACATGGAAAAGTCCAATCAATAGAATAACTCTGTATTTCTCAAAGTTTCCTAATAAGATCTCCATTTGTGTGTGAATTAAATAGTAGACTATTTTATTAATCACAACCATAGCGTTTATTTATATCTACCCATTGTAAGAAGATAATTTTATTTAAATATATGTACACTTATCTATTTTTTATGTATTAAAAGGGTCGTAGTTGTTTATCATAATTTTTGGCCAAGGGGTTTCGAGCAATTTAACCATTCATATACTTTTGGAATAAAGACAGTCGATGACTCTTCGTAGGGGATTTTTGTAATTTTCTTTTAAATTTTTTTTGCAAATAAAGGGGTATGATTAGATGTTTGTTTACAAAAAAAGGGGGATCCATTTATAATGTTCGATATTAATTGCAAATAAATTTTGTATTACTTAACTTTGGGGGCATTCTGTAACGCTTACACACAATGTAAACAAGTTGGCTGCTTCTTATAAATGAATGGTGAAAACATGAGGGAGAGACATTCAATGAAAAGTCGTCAAACGAGACGGAAGATTTCTAACGGTCAACGCAATTAAGAACTAAGACACTTTGGTATTGCCAGGATACCACGAGTGAGTATCACTATAGTGATACTCACTCGTGGTGATATATAGTGATACACACTATAGTGAGGCAAAAATGAACAGTGACAGTGGAGTTAGTGAATGTATCTTCCCATTGATTCGGGCATCTTACGTTGAGACGTTCCCGTAAGCATCGTAAACATTGACAGTTCTCGTATCTTCTGCCAACAGTAATGTGATATCCTTCAACTGTGGCATACTTAACAGGTTGGCTGATAAGTCCCCGGTCTAACAAAGATAAACACAATTTTTTTTTTTTTTGTCAAAATTCGTTTTTATTATTCAACATAGTTCCCTTCAAGAGCGATACAACGATTATATCGAACTTCCAATTTTTTGATACCATTTTGGTAGTACTCCTTCGGTTGTGCCTCAAAATAGGCCTCAGTTTCGGCGTACACCTCTTCATTGCAGCCAAATTTTTCCCCTGCGAGCATCCTTTTGAGGTCTGAGAACAAGAAAAATCGCTGGGGCCCAGATCTGGAGAATACGGTGGGTGGGGAAGCAATTCGAAGCCCAATTCATGAATTTTTGCCATCGTTCTCAATGACTTGTGGCACGGTGCGTTGTCTTGGTGGAACAACACTTTTTTCTTCTTCATATGGGGCCGTTTTGCCGCGATTTCGCTCCAATAACGCCATATAATAGTCACTGTTGATGGTTTTTCCCTTCTCAAGATAATCGATAAAAATTATTCCATGCGCATCCCAAAAAACAGAGGCCATTACTTTGTCAGCGGACTTTTGAGTCTTTCCACGCTTCGGAGACGGTTCACCGGTCGCTGTCCACTCAGCCGACTGTCGATTGGACTCAGGAGTGTAGTGATGGAGCCATGTTTCATCCATTGTCACATATCGATGGAAAAACTCGGGTGTATTACGAGTTAACAGCTGCAAACAACATGTTGTTGTTTTTGGTCAAATGTGAGCTCGCGCGGCACCCATTTTGCACAGAGCTTCCGTATATCCAAATATTGATGAATGATGACCAACACGTTCCTTTGATATCTTTAATCTCTGCTATCTCTATCAACTTTATTTTACGGTCATTCAAAATCATTTTGTGTATTTTTATACCCTGCTCCACACTGTGGAACAGGGTATTATAAGTTAGTGCATATGTTTGCAACACCCAGAAGGAGACGAGATAGACACATGGTGTCTTTGGCAAAAATGCTCAGGGTGGGCTCTTGAGTCGATATAGCGATGTCCGTCTGTCCGTCTGTCCGTCTGTCCGTGAACACATTTTTGTAATCAAAGTCTAGGTCGCAGTTTTAGTCCAATCGACTTCAAATTTGGCACAAGTATGTGTTTTGGCTCAGAATAGATCCCTATTGATTTTGGAAGAAATCGGTTCAGATTTAGATATAGCTCCCATATATATATTTCGCCCGATATGGACTTATATGACCCCAGAAGCCAGAGTTTTAACCTAATTTACTTACAATTTTGCACAAGAAGAACAATTAGTACTATAGTCAAGTGTGCCAAATTGTATTGAAATCGGTTCAGATTTAGATATAGCTCCCATATATATCTTTCGCCCGATATGGACTAATACGGTCCCAGAAGCCAGAGTTTTACCCCAATTTGGTTGAAATTTTGCACACGGAGTAGAATTAGCATTGTGCCTATGCGTTCCTAATTTTGTTGAAATCGGTTCAGATTTAGATATAGCTCCCATATATAGATTTCGCCCGATTTACACTCATATGACCACAGAGGCCAATTTTGTGGTCCGATTTAGTTGAAATTTTGCACAGGGAGTAGAATTAGAATTGTAGCTATGCGTGCCAAATTTGGTTGAAATCGGTTCAGATTTAGATATATCTCCCATATATAGCTTTCGCCCGATTTACACTCATATGACCACTGAGGCCAATTTTTAACTCCGATTTAGTTGAAATTTTGCACAGGGAGTAGAATTAGAATTGTTGCTATGCGTACCAAATTTGGTTGAAATCGGTTCAGATTTAGATATAGCTCCCATATATAGCATTCGCCCGATTTACACTCATATGACCACAGAGGCCAATTTTTAACTCCGATTTAGTTGAAATTTTGCACAGGGAGTAGAATTAGCATTGTTGCTATGCGTGCCAAATTTGGTTGAAATCGGTTCAGATTTAGATATATCTCCCATATATAGCTTTCGCCCGATTTACACTCATATGACCACAGAGGCCAATTTTGTGGTCCGATTTAGTTGCAATTTTGCACAGGGAGTAGAATTAGCATTGTAGCTATGCGTGCCAAATTTGGTTGAAATCGGTTCAGATTTAGATATATCTCCCATATATAGCTTTCGCCCGATTTACACTCATATGACCACAGAGGCCAATTTTTAACTCCGATTTAGTTGAAATTTTGCACAGGGAGTAGAATTAGCATTGTTGCTATGCGTGCCAAATTTGGTTGAAATCGGTTCAGATTTAGATATAGCTCCCATATATATGTTTTTCTGATGTCGACAAAAATGCTCAAAATACCAACATTTTCCTTGTACAATCGCCACTGCTTAGTCGAAAAGTTGTAAAAATGGCTCTAATTTTCCTAAACTTCTAATACATATATATCGAGCGATAAATCATAAATAAAGTTTTTCGAAGTTTCCTTAAAATTGCTTCAGATTTAAACGTTTCCCATATTTTTTTACTAACATTGTGTTCCACCTAGTGCATTAGCCGACTTAAATTTTGAGTCTATAGATTTTGTAGAAGTCTATCAAATTCTTCCAGATCGAGTGATATTTAAATGTATGTATTTGGGACAAACCTTTATATATAGCCCCCAACACATTTGACGGATGTGATATGGTATCGAAAATTTAGATCTACAAAGTGGTGCAGGGTATAATATAGTCGGCACCGCCCGACTTTAGACTTTCCTTACTTGTTTTATTTAAATATATGTACACTTATCTATTTTTTATGTATTAAAAGGGTCGTAGTTGTTTATCATAATTTTTGGCCAAGGGGTTTCGAGCAATTTAACCATTCATATACTTTTGGAATAAAGACAGTCGATGACTCTTCGTAGGGGATTTTTGTAATTTTTTTTAAAATTTTTTTTGCAAATAAAGGGGTATGATTAGATGTTTGTTTACAAAAAAAAGGGGGATCCATTTATAATGTTCGATATTAATTGCAAATAAATTTTGTATTACTTTACTTTGGGGGCATTCTGTAACGCTTACACACAATGTAAACAAGTTGGCTGCTTCTTATAAATGAATGGTGAAAACATGAGGGAGAGACATTCAATGAAAAGTCGTCAAACGAGACGGAAGATTTCTAACGGTCAACGCAATTAAGAACTAAGACACTTTGGTATTGCCAGGATACCACGAGTGAGTATCACTATAGTGATACTCACTCGTGGTGATATATAGTGATACACACTATAGTGAGGCAAAAATGAACAGTGACAGTGGAGTTAGTGAATGTATCTTCCCATTGATTCGGGCATCTTACGTTGAGACGTTCCCGTAAGCATCGTAAACATTGACAGTTCTCGTATCTTCTGCCAACAGTAATGTGATATCCTTCAACTGTGGCATACTTAACAGGTTGGCTGATAAGTCCCCGGTCTAACAAAGATAAACACAATTTTTTTTTTTTTGTCAAAATTCGTTTTTATTATTCAACATAGTTTCCTTCAAGAGCGATACAACGATTATATCGAACTTCCAATTTTTTGATACCATTTTGGTAGTACTCCTTCGGTTGTGCCTCAAAATAGGCCTCAGTTTCGGCGTACACCTCTTCATTGCAGCCAAATTTTTCCCCTGCGAGCATCCTTTTGAGGTCTGAGAACAAGAAAAATCGCTGGGGCCCAGATCTGGAGAATACGGTGGGTGGGGAAGCAATTCGAAGCCCAATTCATGAATTTTTGCCATCGTTCTCAATGACTTGTGGCACGGTGCGTTGTCTTGGTGGAACAACACTTTTTTCTTCTTCATATGGGGCCGTTTTGCCGCGATTTCGCTCCAATAACGCCATATAATAGTCACTGTTGATGGTTTTTCCCTTCTCAAGATAATCGATAAAAATTATTCCATGCGCATCCCAAAAAACAGAGGCCATTACTTTGTCAGCGGACTTTTGAGTCTTTCCACGCTTCGGAGACGGTTCACCGGTCGCTGTCCACTCAGCCGACTGTCGATTGGACTCAGGAGTGTAGTGATGGAGCCATGTTTCATCCATTGTCACATATCGATGGAAAAACTCGGGTGTATTACGAGTTAACAGCTGCAAACAACATGTTGTTGTTTTTGGTCAAATGTGAGCTGGCGCGGCACCCATTTTGCACAGAGCTTCCGTATATCCAAATATTGATGAATGATGACCAACACGTTCCTTTGATATCTTTAATCTCTGCTATCTCTATCAACTTTATTTTACGTTCATTCAAAATCATTTTGTGTATTTTTTTTTTGATGTTTTCGTCGGTAACTACCTCTTTCGGGCGTCCACTGCGTTCTCCGTCCTCCGTGCTCATTTCACCACGCTTGAATTTTGCATACCAATCAATTATTGTTGATTTCCCTGGGGCAGAGTCCGGAAACTCATTATCAAACCAAGTTTTTGCTTCCACCGTATTTTTTCCCTTCAGAAAACAGTATTTTTATCAAAACACGAAATTCCTTTTTTCCATTTTTTCACAATAACAAAAGTTGCTTCACAAAAGACGCTCTATCTCACAAAGTAATTGACTTACATACATCATATTGTGACACGAATCATTTGAAGGTTAGTACTATATAAAAATAATATGCATTTAATACTAGCGACGCCATCTATGTGTCAGACCGGGGACTTATCAGCCAAGCTGTTAATCATAGAATGATGATGGGGGTATAATGAGTTTGTCAATCCGATTGTAACACATCGATTTCCGAAATTCTAGGCTGACCTCACGTGTCCGTCTGTCTGTCTGTCTGTCTGTCTGTCTGTCTGTCTGTCTGTTATAATCACGTTACACCTTTCAATAATTAACCTTTGCTGAAATTTTCTCTCTAGACAGGTCAAGTTCGAAGATGGGCTATATCAGTCCATTTTTCGATATAGCCCATATAAACTATCACCCTATTTTACTTCTTGAGCATATAGATGTCGCTACGTTTTTTCCATGAGTCGTGAAATTAGAAATATGGAAATATTTTAGGTCCATAAAGAGTTATGTCAAATTTAGTATATATCGGTCCATGTCGCTTACCACAACTTAAATATTGCAGTTACTCGTAATTTACGTGGAGACGTTCTGTAAGCACCGTAATCATTGCCATCGCTTCTATCTCACGTGGATACACTCCCATAAGCACCGTAACCATTTTCATAGCTCGTACCATACGTGGAGACGCTCCCGTTAGCACCGTAACCGTTGTAATTTCCAGTATCTTACGTGAAAACGCTCCCGTAAGCACCGTACCTGTTGCCATTAACCGAACCTTACGTGGAAACTTTCCCTTAAGCACCCTACCTGCATTAAGCTGTGGTTGTTCGTCGTATAGTACACATTGCTTGACGCACTGACGAGCCTCTTCTAGTTATGCAGCGTAAATCTCACGCCGAGCCAGACAGAACTGACGGTCATACGGAATCGTACAACATCTTACCACCACTCGCTGTCCAAAGACCCGAACAATGGAGTATCGTCCAGACCTCCGATCAGCCCAACGTTAGTGGATCTGAACAACATGGGCAGTGTCGTCCAGGCCAGCCTGCGCAGCTCATAGACGCAGTAGCGATCCAGATTACTTCCGCCCAGAAGAGACCACCTCCAGCCGTACCCCTAGACGCAGTGCCGTCCCAGGACACGTTCACCCACAGCCAGCCAGTTCCTTCGAACATGTGTTGTTCCAGGCTACGTCCGCCCAGCACAACCCCAAAGGAAGCCGTCCCTATCACGAGAATTATATGTTCTCTAAAGCCATTGAAGTTTCAAAAAGTGCAAGAGCTCACCGAGTTTGGTTTTCTCCGATGAGCAGTCATTGTGAAGAAACAAGATTATAGGGTTTACTTGCCAAAAAGGTCAGCTGAAAATTTACATATTCGATTAGTCACCAGAACTATAGCTCCGCCGATGATAATGGTGCTGCGCGTTATGGTTTCTTCCGCCTTTTGAAGGTAATAATTTCCAATTCGATCAAATCAAAACCGATTGTAAAATTTGATGTTATTACCGACATTTTTGCTTTTGCACAATAAAATTAAAATTAAAAAAAAAAAAAAAAAAAAACAAGTATATGCAGCACTAAGTTCGGCCGGGCCGAATCTTAAATACCTACCACCATGAACCAAATATTAGGGTTTCCTTTGAAATTTCAGGAGGACTTGAGGACACTTCCCGAAGATAAATTTAAAGATTTCACCTATGAGGACTATATCAGATTCTGGATTTATAAGAACCATTTTTGTTTGAGTTTTAGAGGAATCATTAACATCTCTTGTAAGTGTACAAGACAATTATAAAATAACGTCTTGATTTGAAATCTTAAATCTGTAGAAGTAAAATCTGGAAATTTTACATTGAGTTTCAATGTTTCTACACCCTAAAGAAGTGAAACCGGTCTATATGGAGGCATTACCAAGTGAGCCTAAAATACCAGAATATTTACAATTTCAGGCAAATCAGATAAAAACTACGGTTTCTAGAAACCCAAGGAGTTAAATCGGGAGATCGTTCTTATGGGGGCTATACTAAAATATGGACCGATACTCACCGTTTTAGGCACACCTCTTTATGACCCGAAAATACCTCTAGATTTCCAATTTAAGGCAAATAGAATAAAAACTTCGGATTCTAGAAGCCCAAGAAGTAAAATCGGGAAATGGGTCTATATGGGGCTATATCAAAATATGGACCGATACTCACCATTTTCGGCACACCTCTTTATGGTCCTAAAATACCTCTAGATTTCCAATTTCAGATAAATTGGATAATAACTACGGTTTCTATAAGCCCAAGACCCCAAATCGGGAGGTCGTTTTATATGGGGACCATACCAAAACATGGACCGATACTCACAATTTTTGGCACACGTATTTTTGGTCCTACAATACCTCTAGATTTCCAATTTCAGGTAAATTGAATAAAAACTGCTGTTTCTATAAGCCCAAGAAGTAAAATCGGGAGATCGGTCTATATGGGGGCTATACCAAAATATGGACCAATACTCATAATTTTTGGCACACGTATTTGTGGTCCTACAATACCTCTAGATTTCCAATTTCAGGTAAATTGAATAAAAACTGCGGTTTCTATAAGCCCAAGAAGTAAACTAGGGAGATCGGTCTATATGGGGGCTAAACTAAAATGGACCGATACTCACAATTTTTGGCACACGTATTTGTGGTCCTACAATACCTCTAGATTTCCAATTTCAGGTAAAACTGCGGTTTCTATAAGCCCAAGAAGTAAAATCGGGAGATTGGTCTATATGGGGGCTATACCAAAACATAGACCGATACTCACCATTTTTGGCACACTTCTTTATGGTGATAAAATACCTCTGGATTTAAAATTTCAGGCAAATTGGATAAAAACTACGATTTCTATAAGCCCAAGACCCCAAATCGGGAGGTCGGTTTATATGGGGACTATATCAAAACCTGGACCGATAGACCCCATCTTCGAACTTGACCTGCCTGCAGACAAAATACGAGTTTGTGCAAAATTTCAGCACGATTGCTTCATTATTGAAGACTGTAGCGTGATTACAACAGACAGACAGACATACGGACAGATGGACATCGTTATATCGTCTTAGAATTTCTCCCTCATCAAGAATATAAAGGGTGATACGGTCAAAATTTGGTCAAGGGAAAACGCGTGTAAATCGGTGAAATCGTTTATTTAAAAAATCAAATTAAATTTCTTTTTCAAGTTCAATTAGTATAAAATTCAGGGAAAATATTCAGTTAGGCTTTCGCTTTTCCAAATCCGAATTGCCGGGCCTCACGCTTGACACCTGCCATCAGATTTTGTACAGCCACCTTGTCCACCTTCTTCGCCGCAGAAAGCCAGTTTGCCTTGAACTGCTGCTCGTCCTTAGCAATTTTTTTGGTCTTCTTTAGGTTCCGATTGACAATAGCCCAGTATTTCTCAATTGGGCGGAGCTCTGGCGTGTTGGGAGGGTTCTTGTCCTTGGGAACCACCTGCACGTTGTTGGCGGCGTACCACTCTATGGCCTTTTTACCGTAATGGCAAGATGCCAAATCCGGCCAAAACAGTACGGAACAACCGTGTTTCTTCAGGAAAGGCAGCAGACGTTTATTCAAACACTCTTTCACGTAAATTTCTTGGTTGGCAGTCCCGGAAGCTATGAAAATGCTGCTTTTCAAGCCACAGATACAGATGGCTTGCCAAACCAGATATTTCTTTGCAAACTTTGACAGTTTTATGTGCTTGAAAATATCTGCTACCTTTCCCCTTCCTTTTGCCGTATAAAACCCCTGTCCCGGAAGCTGCTTGTAGTCGGCTTTCACGTAGGTTTCGTCGTCCATTACCACGCAGTCAAACTTCGTCAGCATCGTCGTGTACAGCCTCCGGGATCGCGCTTTGGCCGTCGTATTTTGTTTATCATCGCGATTTGGAGTCACTACCTTCTTGTAAGTCGATAGTCCGCCTCGTTTTTTGGCTCGATGCATGGTTGTAGACGATACACCCAGCTTATTTGCGGCATCTCGGAGAGAGAGGTTAGGGTTTCGCTTGAAACTACCGGCAACTCTCTTTGTCGTCTCAGCGGCTTCCGGTTTTCGATTTCCCCCTATCCAGACTTCCTGGCTGTCGACATACGTTCCCCAAATACTTTAATTACATTTGTAACGGTTGATTTGGCAACTTTTAGCGATTTTGCCAGCTTTGCGTGCGAATAGCTCGGATTTTCGCGATGCGCGAGCAAAATTTTGATACGCTGCTCTTCTTGCTTGGACGGCATTTTGACAACTGAAGAGTGAATTCCAAAATCAAAATAGGAGCAACATCCAAACACACACACCTTCAAAATGAGGGGTGTTCAGGTTTTTTAAATGCAAAATTGAAAGAAATACGTCAAGTTTATATTGACCAAATTTTGACCGTATCACCCTTTATAGCCCTCAGAAAAATCGATCCCCAATCACACAAAAATTGGTCCATATCAAGTTCATAATTGTATATAGCCCACATATAAGCGACCCCCATATTTCAATTCTGGCTCTCTACGTACCGTGCAAAAGTCCATATCGATTCGTAATTATTTTTAGAGTTACCTATACATACCTTTTTTGTCTAATATATACCACGTATGGACTAACTCACAATTTAGAAAACGATGTTAAGAAGTTTTAAGATACCACAACCCAAGTAATTCGATTGTGGATGACAGTCTTTCGTAGAAGTTTTTACGCAATCCATGGTGGATGGTACATAAGATTCGGCCTGGCCGAACTTACGGCCGTATATACTTGTTTTTATTACATTATGTATGCTTAAATATTGTTTAAAAAGTTTATTAAAACTGATATCTATATTTTTTCAAATCGAGTTTAATAATTTTACTCCATAAGTTAATAAACTAAAATTGAATCAATTTCATTTATATTCTGTTGGATTTTCGCTGTATGCTTAATAATTTCATTATCAACAGCTATTTCAGCATTTGTTTGAACTTCTCCAATGGACTGTTGTATGTGCTTAGATAAATTTGTAAGTTCCTCTTGGGTTTGTGATATAGACACCCTTAAAATTGATCCAACATCAGCTATAACAGCTTGCAAATAGGGTTTCTTCGCCAACAATTCGTCCAATGATTTTCTAAACCCTTGCCATATAGAATCGGAGGAACTCTGCCATAATTCAAAGAGGGGTTCCGTTTCATTTCTGAATTTTTTCATGATATTTCCAATATTAATATTTGTCATCACAAAATCCGATGAAAGTTGATTATTTTTTTGTAGAGTACTAGTACGTTTTGTATTCATTAGTGAACGAAATTCTGTAGTTTTATAATGTTCCTCACAAATATACCCTATGGATCGAGTGCAAGGTAAATCATTCCATTTGAAATCTGTCATTTCGTAAAATTGGGCACAGTTTTCATTTCCTCTGTCATTATTGGGATTTTCACTACCCCAGTAACTGAAAGAAACTTTTATACCAGTTGACGCTGCATACCAGTTACGTGACATATCTTTGTTCGTATTGAAGCCGTCATGATGACCTATCCATAGGTTGGGACTTTTGGCTGTGAGAAAGAAAAATATATAAAAGTATGTAAGATATTTATGAAAACCACATACATACATAAAAGAAATGTAATTTTGTTTTAAAATGAGTGTACAAGGCCGAATCTATGTACACTCCACCATTAACATTGTCTTCTAAATTGTAAATTAGTTCGTACGGAATCTATGTTAGATACAACAAGTATTCAGGCCGGGCCGAATCCTAAATACCCACCAACATGTATTAAATATATAAGATTCCTTAAAAAACTCTTTATCGTACATAAAAAAAAAACAAGTAAGGAAAGTATAAAGTCAGGCGGGGCCTACTATATTATACCATGCACCACTTTGTAGATCCATATTTTCGATACCATATCAAATCCGTCGAATGTGTTGTTAAACTTCTACTAAATCTATAGACTTAAGTCGGCTAAGGAAACATTTAAATCTGAAGCAATTTTTAAACAACATCGTAAAAGTGTATTTATGATTTATCGGTCGATAGATCCGATAAGTCGCCGGTCTGACACATAGATGGCGTCGCTAGTATTAAATGAATATTATTTTTATATAGTACCAACCTTCAAATGATTCGTGTCAAAATTTGACGTCTGTAAGTCAATTAGTTTGTGAGATAGAGCGTCTTTTGTGAAGCAACTTTTGTTATTGTGAAAAAATGGAAAAAAGGAATTTCGTATTTTGATAAAATACTGTTTTCTGAAGGGAAAAAAATACGGTGGAAGCAAAAACTTGACTTAATAATGAGTTTCCGGACTCTGCCCCAGGAAATCAACAATAATTGATTGGTATGCAAAATTCAAGCGTGGTGAAATTAGCACGGAGGAACGCAGTGGACTCCCGAAAGAGGTGGTTACCGACGAAAACATCAAAAAAATCCACAAAATGATTTTGAATGACCGTAAAATGAAGTTGATCGAGATAGCAGAGGCCTTAAGGATATCAAAGGAACGTGTTGGTCATATCATTCATCAATAGTTGGATATGCGGAAGCTCTGTGCGAAATGGGTACCGCGCGAGCTCACATTTGACCAAAAACAACAACGTGTTGATGATTCTGAGCGGTGTTTGCAGCTGTTAACTCGTAATACACCCCGAGTTTTTCCATCGATATGTGACAATGGATGAAACATGGCTCCATCACTACACTCCTGAGTCCAATCGACAGTCGGCTGAGTGACCGGTGAACCGTCTCCGAAGCGTGGAAAGACTCAAAAGTCCGCTGGCAAAGTAATGGCCTCTGTTTTTTGGGATGCGCATGGAATAATATTTATCGATTATCTTGAGAAGGGAAAAACTATCAACAGTGACTATTATATGGCGTTATTGGAGCGTTTGAAGGTCGAAATCGCGGCAAAACGGTCCCATATGAAGAAGAAAAAAGTGTTGTTCCACCAAAACAACGCACCGTGCCACAAGTCATTGAGAACGATGCCAAAAATTCATGAATTCGGCTTCGAATTGCTTCCCCACCCACCGTATTCTCCATATCTGGCCCCGAGCGACTTTTTCTTGTTCTCAGACCTCAAAAGGATGGACAAAAATTTGTTCACAGACAGACGGACGGACGGACAAACGGGCATGGCTAGATCGACTCAGGGGGCCGGCCCTGAGCAATATTGCCAAAGACACCATATGTCTATCTCGTCTCCTTCTGGGTGCTGCAGACAAATAACTTATAATACCCTGTTCCACAGTGTGGCGCAGGGTGTAAAAATCATTAAAATTGATCCAACAAAAAATTTTTCGTTGAGATAACGGAACGATTCGTTAATAGTACGAAATGTTTCGTGAATTACACATTTCGTTAAAATAATGATGTCTAGAAGCCCAAGAAGTAAAATTGGGAGATCGATCTATATACATACAAAAAAATATTTTTTCTTTCAATCACGAAATTGATTGATCAAATTAATTTCTTAATTGAAATGCCTTCAATCACAGAAATGATAGTATCAATCACAGTTATAATTGGGCAAAAAAATACTTGATTAAAAAATTAATTGATTTCATTACCAAATTTCAATTAACTTTTTAATTGATTCAATTAAAAATTTGTTGATTGCAAAACTCTATTAATTTTTTAATTAAAAAAGGTAACTATTTTCAATTACTTTCTGAATTGCCTTCGTGGTTTTAGTTTGATTAACAATTGATTATTTGAAATAAATCTTTAATTGAAAATTAAAGAAATATATATTCATCACTTTTTTTACTGACTTAGTCTTCCGAATTCGATTAAAGGGTTAATTGTATCAACTAATTTTGTTACTAAAAATTTTGAAATTTTCAATCATTGACTTAATTAACTAATTAACTAAGGAGCCACCGTGGTGCAATGGTTAGCATGCCCGCCTTGCATACACAAGGTCGTGGGTTCGATTCCTGCTTCGACCGAACACCAAACATTTTTCAGCGGTGGATTATCCCACCTCAGTAATGCTGGTGACATTTCTGAGGGTTTCGAAACTTCTCTAAGTGGTTTCACTGTAATGTGGAACGCCGTTCGGACTCGGCTATAAAAAGGAGGTCTCTTGTCATTGAGCTTAACATGGAATCGGGCAGCACTCAGTGATAAGAGAGAAGTTCACCAATGTGGTATTACAATGGACTGAATAGTCTAAGTGAGCCTGATACATCGGGCTGCCACCTAACCTAACCTAATTAACTAAATGTTTCTATTTTGATTAATTAATAATTGTATCAATTAATTTATTAATTAAAAAAATTGTCAACTTCAATTAACTTTTTATTTGGAAATATTTTGGTGATACTTTTTCTGTGTACACACAAAAAAAAATTGTTTTGTCTTCAATCACGAAATTAATTGATCCAATTAATTTTTAATTGAAATGTCTTCAATCACAGAAATGATAGTATCAATTAAAAAATTAATTGAAAGTCAGACTATTATGATATTATGTGATTGATATTTGTTTCAATTAAAAAATTTGTTGAATTAATTAAATTTTTAACTTAATATTTAATTTAATATGTTTTTTAAAATTCAATTATGACTTTAATTGGAAAATTTTTCGTGATTTTTTTTTTATGGACTATACCAAACCATAGATCGATACGCACCATATTCGGCACATTTGTTTATAGGCCAAATTTCAATTTCGGGCAAATCTGATAAAAATTTGGGTTAGGTATATTTCAAACTCTTTGAGACTATTCAGTTCATTGTGATAACACAGTGGTGAACTTCTCTTTTTGGGTGTATAGACGCCCAAGAAATCAAATCGGGATATAGGTCTATATGGGGACTGTACCAAAACATGGACCGATACACACCATATTACGCACATATTTTTATGGTTCTATAATACCTCCATATTTCCAATTTCAATCAAATCAGATAAAAATTGCGGTCCCAAGAAGTAAAGTAATTGTATAGTGTGGTCTCCGAAAGTAAAGTATATCAATGCTACCTCTAGATTTCCAATTTCAGGCAAATCGGATAAAGATGTTGGTGTCTAGATGCTCAAAATCTTAAATCGCACGTCTGGTTTATACGGGGGCTATATCAAAACCTAGATCGAAATAGCCCTTCTTCGAATTTGACCTTCGTGCAAACCCAAAACGAATATGGGCTAAATTACATAACGATTGCATTTTTATTGAAGGGGGGCAATGGATATTTCGATTTTTTGCCGTTGCCTCCAAAAAGCTAAAAACATCCAGAAAAACGCAAAATAATTTTGTACCAAAAGTCACGGCTGGAATTATTGTTCGCAAAAGACTCACTAAGGCACTATTTTTCGCAGAACTATCAATGACAGCCAATTGTAGGCCAGAACGAGCGCACATAATTGATGCCCACTGCCAATTGTACTGTAATACAAAGATTTTTTTTTTTTCAATTTCTTTCAACAATGGTGATATTTATTGATGAGATATTTAACATACACTTTGAGATTTTTCAATTAAATATTTACGTCCATCGCTGGCCGTATACCAATCAGCGCCCGAGGTTATATCGCACAAACCAATAAGCAAAATTACACTGAATTTCACTACGGACTCTATTGATGTCTTCATTTCTACGAATTAGGATTTCAATTATTTTGGGTTAAGAGTAGTTTTGGAGTTTATATATAAGAGGAGATATCTTTCATGCGAAAGTATCATCATTTATTTCGTATCATATAAGTTTAGGAAGTTAATTTGGAAAGATAGTCTAATGTTAACCAATTTTCCTTATTTTGTCGGTTTGGGAGTATACCTTGTGTATAAAACGATAAGTCGGTAATAAACAATTTATCTTCTCTCAAAATATTATAAAATTTATTTGGATTTTTGGTAAACTTTATATATTTCATCTTACCGAAATATAAAAGAAATTTTGCATTTCCAAAATTTATGGAGGACTTTAGGGCGCAATAAAAGATCACAGCACAGACACGAGTACTGGTACAAATTATATACTACACTCCAAAGAAAATGTTAGTAATACAGTGTGACTTTCAGTCATAAGAAATAAGTTAAGTAAGTAAAGTCTAAAGTCGGACGAGGCCGACTATAATATACCCTGCACCACTTTGTAGATCTACATTTTCGATACCATATCGAATCCCTCAAACCCCATTGTTGAGTTTATGTTCCCATATACATTTATTTAAATCTGAGCCGATTTAAACAACATTTTCACGGACGAAAAGACTGTTTTTCATATATTTCGGTGTAAAAATTATATGTTTGGAACTCAAATTTTTAGCAAACATATAATGTTCATAAGCTAACATAACATGTTTGCGACATATATGTTAATATGTTAGAACATATTATGTTTGGGACATAACATTTTTTTTAAACATAATATGTGTGAATGCAAACATATATTAATTTAGAAATTGCCTATAAACATATATGTGTTTCGAAAGAGCTCTCGGTCTCTCTTATGCTGCAAGTAAAAAATGGAAGTAACCAATTGACACCTTAAAACTATATACACACAAAGAAAATTTCACTAAATTTAATTAAACAAGTGAGGAAAGTCTAAAGTCGGGCGGGGCCGACAATATTATACCCTGCACCACTTTGTAGATCTAAATTTTCGATACCATAACACATCCGTCAAATGTGTTGGGTGCTATATATAAAGATTTGTCCCAAATACATACATTTAAATATCACTCGATCTGGACAGAATTTGATAGACTTCTACAAAATCTATACACGGATGAAAAAGACTGTTTTTCATATGTTTGGCTATAAACATTATATGTTTGGAACACAAATTTTTAAACACAATATTTTTGAGTGCAAGCATATAATGTTCATAAACTAGCATAACATGTTTGGGACATATATGTTAATAGGTTAGAACATATTATGTTTGGGACATAAAATGTTTTTAAATATAATATGCTTGGATGCAAACATATATTAATTTAGAAATAAGCTATAAACAAATATGTGTTTAGTAGCTTGAAGCGCTATTTAACAGGGAGCGATATTGAATTAAGTTGGTGGTTGTTGCTTGTTATTACAAAATTAACATTTTATTTTTCCTTGGGCAATTGATCAGCTACTTCTTTGATCCTTACAAACTGTGTGGTCCGCTGTTCGAATCCCCGTCCGGCAAAAGGTAAAATTAAAATAAAAAAAAATCATACAATTGGATAATTTCTTCTACAATGTTTGTATTACAGAAAAAGGTGCTAAGAACTAAAAAATCTCGTGGAAGTGAGAAAGATGTGGGGGAATATACAATTGGGCAGAAACAAAATTTTGAGCATTCAGGTCGAAAACCTATGTTGTTAGCACCTATATTACCTGTTTATTTTCATAATTCATTATGATTGTAAATATATAAATAAATAAATAAAATTTTGAGCACAAAATTGTTTGGGAGAATTTTTTTAAGCATATAATATTTTTGGGTGCAAAATGCTTCCAAACATATTATATGTTCACATAATAACATATTGTTTTTTGGAAGACAACATTATTGAATTTGGATGCAAAAATACAAAATGTTTGGAAATTGACTACCCAAACATATATTGTTTAGACCAATATGCTTTCAAACATATTATATATTGGAAGAGATCAAACATATAAATGTTTGGGCAATAGACAAAAATGTATATGCTTGAAGCAAAATATGTTTGGGAGTATATGTTACAGAAGCGATTTTTTGTGAGCGTGTACACTCGAAATTTAAGTCGGCTAATGCACTAGGGTGAAACGCAATGTTAGTAAAAAATATGGGAAACATTTAAATCTGAAGCACTTTTAAGGAAACTTCGCAAAAGTTTATTTATGATTTATCGCTCGATATATATGTATTAGAACTTTAGGAAAATTAGAATCGATTTTAAAACTTTTCGACTAAGCAGTGGCGATTTAACAAGGAAAATGTTGGTATTTTGACCATTTTTGTCGAAATCAGAAAAACATATATATGGGAGCTATATCTAAATCTGAACCGATTTCAATCAAATTTGGCACACATGACTATAATACCTATTGTACTCCTTGTGCACAATTTCAAGCTAATCGGGATAAAACTCTGGCTTCTGGGTCCATATAAGTGCATATCGGGCGAAAGATATATATGGGAGCTATATCTAAATCTGAATAGATTTCAACCAAATTTGGCACGCATAGCTACAATGCTAAATCTACTCCCTGTGAAAAATTTCAACCAAATTGGGCCAAAACTCTGGCTTTTGGGACCATATTAGTGCATATCGGGCGAAAGATATATATGGGAGCTATATCTAAATCTGAACCGATTTCTTCCAAAATCAATAGGGTTCTATTCTGACCCAAATTAGGAACATGTGCCAAATTTGAAGGCAATTGGACTTAAATTGCGACCTAGACTTTGATCACAAAAATGTGTTCACAGACAGACGGACGGACGGACAGACGGGCATGTTTATATCGACTCAGGGACCCACCCTGAGCATTATTGCCAAAGACACCATGTGTCTATCTCGTCTCCTTCTGGGTGTTACAAACATATGCACCAACTTATAATACCCTGTTCCACAGTGTGGCGCAGGGTATAACAAGTAAGGAAAGTCTAAAGTCGGGCGGGGCCGACTATATTATACCCCGCACCACTTTGTAGATCTAAATTTTCGATACCATATCACATCCGTCAAATGTGTTGGGGGCTATATATAAAGGTTTGTCCCAAATACATACATTTAAATATCACTCGATCTGGACAGAATTTGATAGACTTCTACAAAATCTATACACTCGAAATTTATGTCGGCTAATGCACTAGGTTGAAACGCAATGTTAGAAAAAACAAGTATATACAGCACTAAGTTCGGCCGGGCCGAATCTTAAATACCCACCACCATGAACCAAATATTAGGGTTTCCTTTGAAATTTCAGGAGGGCTTGAGGACACTTCCCGAAGATAAATTTAAAGATTTCACCTATGGGGACTATATATCTGATTCTGGATTTATAAGAACTAGTTTTGTTTGAGTTTTGTCTGTAGAAGTAAAATCTGGAAATTTTACATTGAGTTTCAAGCAATTTTCATGATCAGTGTGCCTTCTACACCCTCAAGAAGTGAAGTCGGTCTATATGGAGGCATTACCAAATGGACCGATAAAAACTTAATCCGATACACGTTTTTGTGAGCCTAAAATACCAGAATATTTGCAATTTCTGGCAAATCAGATAAAAACTACGGTTTCTAGAAACCCAAGAGTTAAATCGGAAGATCGTTCTTATGGGGGCTATACTAAAATATGGACCGATACTCACCGTTTTCGGCACACCTCACCGTTTTTTGGCACACCTCTTTATGGTCATATAATACCTCTAGATTTCAAATTTCAAGCAAATTGGATAAAAACTACGATTTCTATAAGCCCAAGATCCCAAATCGGGAGGTCGGTTTATATGGGGACTATATCAAAACCTGGACAGACATAGCCCTACTTCGAACTTGACCTGCCTGCAGACAAAAAACGAGTTTGTGCAAAATTTCAGCACGATTGCTTCATTATTGAAGACTGTAGCGTGATTACAACAGACAGACAGATGGACATCGTTATATCGTCTTAGAATTTCTCCGTGATCAAGAATATATACTTTATATAGTCGGAAATCGATATTTCGATGTGTTACAAACGCCATTCTATGGTGGTGGGTATAAAAAATGTGTTAAAATAGATTGATTGCTTTATTATTTTTTATTACATTGTGTATGCTTAAATATTGTTTAAAAAGTTTATTAAAACTGATATCTATATTTTTTCAAATCCAGTTTAATAATTTTACTCCACAAGTTAATAAACTAAAATTGAATCAATTTGATTTATATTCTCTTGGATTTTCGCAGTATGCTTAAGAATTTCATTATCAACAGCAATGTCAGCATTTGTTTGGACTTCCCCGATGGACTGTTGAATGTGCTTAGATAAATTTGTAAGTTCCTCTTGGGTTTGTGATATAGACGCTCTTAAAATTGATCCAACATCAGCTATAACAGCTTGCAAGTAGGGTTTCTTCGCCAACAATTCGTCCAATGATTTTCTAAACCCTTGCCATATAGAATCGGAGGAACTCTGCCATAATTCAAAGAGGGGTTCCGTTTCATTTCTGATATTTTTCATGATATTTCCAATATTACTATTTGTCATCACAAAATCCGATGAAAGTTGATTGTTTTTTTGTAGCGTACTAGTACGTTTTGTATTCATCAGTGAACGAAATTCTGTAGTTTTATAATGTTCCTCACAAATATACCCTATGGATCGAGTGCACGGTAAATCATTCCATTTGAAATCTGTCATTTCGTAAAATTGAGCACAGTTTTCATTTCCTCCCTCATTATTGGGATTTTCACTACCCCAGTAACTGAAAGAAACTTTTATACCAGTTGACGCTGCATACCAGTTACGTGACATATCTTTGTTCGTATTGAAGCCGTCATGATGACCTATCCATAGGTTGGGACTTTTGGCTGTGAGAAAGAAAAATATATAAAATTAGGGAAGTAATTTATGAAAACCTCATATATAAAAGAAATGTAATTTTGTTTGAAAATTAGTGTACAAGGCCGAATCCTATATATACTCCACCATGATGACAAGGTTTGTTATCTTAAAACTTATTAACATTGTCTTCTAAATTGTAAATTAGTTCGTACGGAATCTATGTTAGATACAACAAGTATTCCGGGCGGGCCGACTCCTAAATACCCACCAACATGAATTAAATATATACGATTCCTTTAAAAACTCTTCATCCTACATAAAAAACAAGTAAGGAAAGTATAAAGTCGGGAGGGCCGACTATATTTACCCTGTGCCACTTTGAAGATCCGCATTTTCAATAACATATCAAATCCGTCAAATATGTCGTTACACTTCTATCAAATCTATAGACTTACCCCTTCCTTTCCTCTACCTATAGTTTCTGAACCATAATGATATATAATACGAAATTTTTATATATGATTCTTATGGACAAAAAAAATTAATTGGAAAAATGTTCAAGAAATAATATGGAATGGTTCGAAAGTTATAGACAATTCAAAATTTTGCATTTTGCGCATTCGTACACCCAGAAAAAAGTGCCTTCGAAACTAAAGGAAAAAATTTTCATCAATATAGTTTATCCATTTTATTTCCATTAAGG
This sequence comes from Haematobia irritans, assembly GCF_050003625.1. Lineage (NCBI taxonomy): Eukaryota > Metazoa > Arthropoda > Insecta > Diptera > Muscidae > Haematobia > Haematobia irritans. The sequence continues at coordinate 166,616,236 of NC_134399.1, read as the reverse complement.
TAAATTTTTGTGAAAAATAATAAAATTTACTCGTTTCAGTAAAAAAATCCTAAACTGTAAGCAGTTAGGAATAGTTCATTAACTAGAATAAGGCATGGAATTTTACTCATACTATTTTCTTCTCTGGGTATAAGAATTTACTACTGAAAAAGAAAATTTTATTCACCGATAACAAAGCATTCGTAAAAATAAACAAAAACCGAACTAAAACCAAGTTTCCTCAAAATTAGTAAAATTTCTTATAAAATGATAATTGCGACTTCCTTTATAATAGAAAGTTTTTCATACATACGAACAACACTTGGCATAGAAAAATATTTTAGTTCATTCGTACTAAGAAGTATGCAATCCTTTCAAAACTTAAGGAAACACACTTGATAGAATATAGGAAATTTTCCTAAATTTCTATTGTCTACCTGTAATCGATACCTGTCATCGTAATCGATGTGTTTGCGCGTGGGTGTAATCGATATATTTGCGCGTCGGTTGTTTTTTTAGTTGGAATCGCGTTGTTTTGGTATACGGAGAGATTGTTAAAAAATAATATGGTAAAATAATATAATAAATAACAAATAAAATATATAAAATATTTGTTATTTTAAATTAGTTAGAAAAATTTTCGTTTTTTTAAATAAATCTATCAATGTTCGTGATAGTGTATAAGGAAAGAAAACACCAGCAGAATAACAACCCTTTCATTTGTCTTCATTTTGGAATCTTCAATTATCAGGTAATATTCAGTGACGCTAACCTTTTGTTTTATGATTTTTTATATTTGTAGGTATTGAAATTGTAAAAGGAGGACAAAATCGTTACGCAGCAACTTATTAAAAGTGAAAAGTACAAGAAGAAGAAAAAGTGCGTTTTACAGTTGATAATATCACACGGAAATTGGAAATAGTGGAATAATAAACTAATATTTCAAAGAGATTCGATGCTGTTGATTCTTAATAAATATATTCAATATATTAATAAAACATGTCTTTTATTGAAGATAAAATTGCTTATAGAAATAAATAAAATTGTATTTAAAAACGAAGGTAAGCAGTTCTAATTATGAAGTAAAAGTTTTACCACAAATGTGTAAGATTTGTCGAAATGGATGAAAAAATTTCAATAAAATCATTCCATATATGAATTCAAATTAGTTAAATTTTTTCATTCTGTAGTATAGTGGTATATAAATATAGGAAAATGTTAACTAATATATGGAATGCATTATTCCTAATTTCTACGAAAATCACATCGTTCAAACAAATAAAAATATCTTTGGCGCTATACGAAGTTCAACTTTCTTCACAATGAGTTCATTTTAACTTAAAGAAGGGGTCACTTTTTTCTGGGTGTATGTATTAGAAATATAGGAAAATTTAAGTTATTTTTAAAAGTTTTCGACTTAGCAATGGCGATTTTACAAGGAAAATGTTGGTATTTTGACCATTTTTGTCGAAATCAGAAAAACATATATATGGGAGCTATATCAATCAAATTTGGCACGCATAGCTACAATGCTAATTCTACTCCCTGTGCAAAATTTCAATTAAATCAGAGTAAAAGATTGGCCACTGTGGTCATATAAGTGTAAATCGAGTGGAAATTTAGCATGCATATCGAGAACGCTAATTCACAAAATTTCACGTAAATTAGAGACAATGGAAATATTCGTTAATAGTACGAAATGTTTCATGAATTACACATTTCGTTAATATAATGAAGTTTTTCCTACCAGTATATGGGGTTACTGGGAAATATATAGAATTTCAGGTGGATTTGACGGCAGATACTAGATTCAGATTGTAGATTTATAAAATTATTTTTGTTTGAGTTTGAGATTAATCTTAAACATCGCGTAGAAGTGTGAAAGAAAATCCTAAATCGGGAAATTTTACCTCTCGTTATGGGCAATTTGAATAATCACTGTGTCTCTTCTATCCCCTCAAGACCGGGCCATGATTTTTTGTCTTCAATCACGAAATTAATTGATTCAATTAATTTTTAATTGAAATGTCTTCAATCATAGAAATGATAGTATCAATCACAGTTTTAATTGGGAAAAAAATACCTGATTAAAAAATTAATTGATTTCATTACCAAATTTCAATTAAATGATTCAATTAAAAATTAATTGATGTTGATTGCAAAACTCAAAAAATGTTCATCACTTTTTATACCCTCCACCATATGGGGGGTATATTAACTTTGTCATTTCGATGTAGCACATCGAAATATTACTCTAAGACCCCATAAATTATATATATTCTGGGTCGTGGTGAATTTCTGAGTCGTTCAAAGCATGTCCATCCGTCCGTCTGTTGAAATCACGCTAACTTCCGAACGAAACAAGCTATCGACTTGAAACTTGGCACAAGTAGTTGTTATTGATGTAGGTCGGATGGTATTGCAAATGGGCCATATCGGTCCACTTTTACGTATAGCCCCCATATAAACGGACCCCCAAATTTGGCTTGCGATTGCTCTAAGAGAAGCAAATTTCATCCGATCCGGCTGAAATTTGGTACATGGTGTTAGTATATGGTTTCTAACAACCATGCAAAAATTGGTCCATATCGGTCCACTTTTACGTATAGCCCCCATATAAACGGACCCCCAAATTTGGCTTGCGATCGCTCTAAGAGAAGCAAATTTCATCCGATTTGGTACATGGTGTTAGTATATGGTCTCTAACAACCATGCAAAAATTGGTCCATATCGGTCCTTAATTAAAGGGTGATTCTTTTGAGGTTAGGATTTTCATGCATTAGTATTTGACAGATCACGTGGGATTTCAGACATGGTGTCAAAGAGAAAGATGCTCAGTATGCTTTGACATTTCATCATGAATAGACTTACTAACGAGCAACGCTTGCAAATCATTGAATTTTATTACCAAAATCAGTGTTCGGTTCGAAATGTGTTTCGCGCTTTACGTCCGAGGCTCATTTCTGGTTGAATGGCTACGTAAATAAGCAAAATTGCCGCATTTGGAGTGAAGAGCAACCAGAAGCCGTTCAAGAACTGCCCATGCATCCCGAAAAATGCACTGTTTGGTGTGGTTTGTACGCTGGTGGAATCATTGGACCGTATTTTTTCAAAGATGCTGTTGGACGCAACGTTACGGTGAATGGCGATCGCTATCGTTCGATGCTAACAAACTTTTTGTTGCCAAAACTGGAAGAACTGAACTTGGTTGACATGTGGTTTCAACAAGATGGCGCTACATGCCACTCAGCTCGCGATTCTATGGCCATTTTGAGGGAAAACTTCGGAGAACAATTCATCTCAAGAAATGGACCGGTAAGTTGGCCACCAAGATCATGCGATTTGACGCCTTTAGACTATTTTTTGTGGGGCTACGTTAAGTCTAAAGTCTACAGAAATAAGCCAGCAACTATTCCAGCTTTGGAAGACAACATTTCCGAAGAAATTCGGGCTATTCCGGCCGAAATGCTCGAAAAAGTTGCCCAAAATTGGACTTTCCGAATGGACCACCTAAGACGCAGCCGCGGTCAACATTTAAATGAAATTATCTTCAAAAAGTAAATGTCATGGACCAATCTAACGTTTCAAATAAAGAACCGATGAGATTTTGCAAATTTTATGCGTTTTTTTTAAAAAAAAAAGTTATCAAGCTCTTAACAAATCACCCTTTACATATAGCCCCTATATAAACCGATCCCCCGATTTGGTTTGGTCATCCGATCCGGCTGAAATTTGGTACATGGTGTTAGTATATGGTCTTTAACAACCATGCAAAAATTGGTCCACATCGGTCAATAATTATATATAGCCCCCATATAAACCGATCCCCCGATTTGGCTTGCGGAGCCTCTAAGAAACGAAAATTTCATACGATCCGGCTGAAATTTGGTACATGGTGTTGGTATATGTTCTTTAATGACCATGCAAAAATTGGTCCATATCGGTCCATAATTATATAGATTCCCAGATAAATCGATTCCCAGATTTGTCCTCCGGAGCTTCTTGGAGGAGCAAAATTCATCCGATCCGGTTGAAATTTGGAACATGGTATTAGAATGTGGTCTCTAACAAACACCCAAGAATTGGTCCATATCGGTCCATAATTATAAATAGCCCCATATAAACCGTTCCCCAGATTTGATCTCCGGACCCTCTGGGAGGAGCAAAATTCATCCGATCCGGTTGAAATTTGCAACGTGGTGTTAGTATAAGGCCGCTAATATCCATGCGAAAATTGGTCCACATCAGTCTATAGTTATATATAGCCGATCCCCAATCATACAAAAATTGGTCCATATCGGTTCATATTTATGGTTGCCACTCGAGCCAAAAATAATCTACCAAAATTTTATTTTTATGGAAAACATTGTCAAAATGTTATTTCTATAGAAAATTTTATCAAAATTTTATTTCTATAGAAAATTTTGTAAAAATTTTATTTCTATACAAAAATTTGTAAAAATTTTATTTCTATAGAAAATTTTGTCAAAATTTTATTTCTATAGAAAATTTTGTCAAAATTTTATTTCTATAGAAAATTTTTTCCAAATTTTATTTCTATAGAAAATTGTTTCCAAATTTTACTAACTATAGAAAATGTTGTCAAAATTTCATTTTGTCAAAATTTTATTTCTATAGAAACTTTAAACTTAATTATATACGTATTTAATCGGCCTTTTTTAGTTTAATATATACTACGTATGGACTACCTTGTAATTTAGACGGTGTTAGGAAGTTTTAAGATACCTTGCCATCGGCAAGTGTTAGCGCAACCCAAGTAATTCGATTGTGGATGACAGTCTTCAGTAGAAGTTTCTACGCAATCCATGGTGGAGGGTACATAAGCTTCGGCCTGGCCGAACTTACGGCCGTATATACTTGTATTTTTTTTTTTTGTATTCAATCACGAAATTAATTGAATTAATTTGAATTAATAACACTATGTGTCAGCTACCTTTTATTTCTCACTTACCAAATATTGTTCGCAAAAGACTCACTAAGGCACTATTTTTCGCAGAACTATCAATGACAGCCAATTGTAAGCCAGAACGAGCGCACATAATTGATGCCCACTGCCAATTGTACTGTAATACAAAGATTTTTTTTTCAATTTCTTTCAACAATAGTGATATTTATTGATGAGATATTTAACATACACTTTGAGATTTTTCAATTAAATATTTACGTCCATCGCTGGCCGTATACCAATCAGCGCCCGAGGTTATATCGCACAAACCAATAAGCAAAATTACACTGAATTTCACTACGGACTCTATTGATGTCTTCATTTCTACGAATTAGGATTTCAATTATTTTGGGTTAAGAGTAGTTTTGGAGTTTATATACAAGAGGAGATATCTTTCATGCGAAAGTATCATCATTTATTTCGTATCATATAAGTTTAGGAAGTTAATTTGGAAAGCTAGTCTAATGTTAACCAATTTTCCTTATTTTGTCGGTTTGGGAGTATACCTTGTGTATAAAATGATAAGTCGGTAATAAACAATTTATCTTCTCTCAAAATATTATAAAATTTATTTGGATTTTTGGTAAACTTTATATATTTCATCTTACCGAAATATATTAAAGAAATTTTGCATTTCCAAAATTTATGGAGGACTTTAGGGCGCAATAAAAGATCACAGCACAGACACGAGTATTGGTACAAATTGTATACTACACTCCAAAGAAAATGTTAGTAATACAGTGTGACTTTCAGTCATAAGAAATAAGTTAAGTAAGTAAAGTCTAAAGTCGGACGAGGCCGATTATATTATACCCTGCACCACTTTGTAGATCTACCTTTTTCGATACCATATCGAACCCCTCAAACCCCATTGTTGAGTTTATATTCCCATATACATTTATTTAAATCTGAGCCAATTTAAACAACATTTTCACGGACGAAAAAGACTGTTTTCACATGTTTCGGTGTAAAAATTATATGTTTGGAACTCAAATTTTTAGCAAACATATAATGTTCATAAGCTAGTATAACATGTTTGCGACATATATGTTAATATGTTAGAACATATTATGTTTGGGACATAATTTTTTTTTTTTAAACATAATATGTGTGAATCCAAACATATATTAATTTAGAAACTGCCGATAAACATATATGTGTTTCGAAAGAGCTCTCGGTCTCTCTTATGCTGCAAGTAAAAATGGAAGTAACCAATTGACACCTTAAAAATATATACACACAAAGAAAATTTCACTAAATTTAATTAAACAAGTGAGGAAAGTCTAAAGTCGGGCGGGGCCGACAATATTATACCCTGCACCACTTTGTAGATCTAAATTTTCGATACCATAACACATCCGTCAATTGTGTTGGGTGATATATATAAAGGTTTGTCCCAAATACATACATTTAAATATCACTCGATTTGGACAGAGTTTGATAGACTTCTACAAAATCTATAGACTCGAAATTTAACTAGGGTGAAACGCAATGTTAGTAAAACAAAATATGCGAAACATTTAAATCTTATTTATGATTTATCGCTCGATATATATGTATTAGAAGTTTAGAAAAATTAGAGTCATTTTTACAACTTTTCGACTAAGCAGTGGCGATTTTACAGGGAAAATGTTGGTATTTTGACCATTTTTGTCGAAACCAGAAAAAAATATATATGGGAGCTATATCTAAATCTGAACCGATTTCAACCAAATTTGGCACGCATAGCTACAATGCTAATTCTACTCCCTGTGCAAAATTTCAACTAAATCGGAGTAAAAAATTAGCCTCTGTGGTTATATGAGTGTAAATCGGGCGAAAGCTATATATGAGAGCTATATCTAAATCTGAACCGATTTCAACCAAATTTGGTACAGACAGTTGGAATGTCAATTCTACTTCCTGTGCAAAATTTAAAGTAAATCGGAGTAAAAATTGGCCACTGTGATCATATGAGTGTAAATCGGGCGAACGATATATATGGGAGCTATATCTAAATCTGAACCGATTTCAATAAAATTTGGCACACTTGACTACACTACTAATTGTACTCCTAGTGCAAAATTTCAATCAAATTGGGGTAAAACTTTGGCTTCTGGAACCATATTAATCCATATCGGGCAAAAGATATATATGGGAGCTATATCTAAATCTGAACCGAATTCAATAAAATTTGGCCCACTTGACTATAGCACCAATTTTTCTTCTTGTGCAAAATGTTAAGCTAATTACGGTAAAGCTCTGGCTTCTGGGGCCATATAAGTCCATATCGGGCGAAAGATATATATGGGAGCTATATCTAAATCTGAACCGATTTCTTCCAAAACCAATAGGGTTCTATTCTGAGCCAAAACACATACTTGACTATAGCACCAATTGTTCTTCTTGTGCAAAATTTTAAGCAAATTAGGGTAAAACTCTGGCTTCTGGGGCCATATAAGTCCATATCGGACGAAAGATATATATGGGAGCTATATCCAAATCTGAACCGATTTCCAACCAAAATCTGAGCCAAAACACATACTTGTGCCAAATTTGAAGTCGATTGGACTAAAACTGCGACCTAGACTTTGATTACAAAAATATGTTCACAGACAGACGGACATGGCTATATCGACTTAGGAGCCCACCCTGAGCATTTTTGCCAAAGACACCGTGTGTCTATCTCGTCTCCTTCTGGCTATTGCAAACATATGCAGTAACTTATAATACCCTGTGCCACAGTGTGGCGCAGGGTATAAAAATATGGGAGGCATTTAAATCTGAACCAATTTTGAGGCAAATTCCCAAAAGTTTCCGAATAAGCAGTGGCGATTTTTTAAAAAGTTTTCGAATAAGCAGTGGCGATTTTATAATGAAAATGTTGGCATTTTGGCCATTTTTGCCCAAATCGGAAAAACATATATATGAAAGCTATATCGAAATCTGAACCGATTTAAACCAAATTTGGCACGCATAGCTACAATGCTAATTATCTAAATCGGAGTAAAACTGTGGCCTCTGTGATCATATGAGTGTAAATCGGGCGAACGATATATATGGGAGCTATATCTAAATCTGAACCGTTTTCAATAAAATTTAGCACTCCTACCAATTGTACTTCTTGTGCAAATTTTCTGGCAAATTAGGGTAAAACTCTGGCTTCTGGGGCCACATAAGTGCATATCGGGCGAAAGATTTATATGAGACCTAAATAGATCTAAATCAGAACCGATTTCTTCCACAATCAATAGGTTCTATTCTGACCCAAATAGCATACTTGTGCCAAATTTGAAGTCGATTGGACTAAAACTGCGACCTAGACTTTGATTACAAAAATGTGTTCACAGACAGACGGACATGACTAGATCGACTCAGAAGCCGGTCCTGAGCACTATTGTCAAATACACTATCAGGTCTGTGCCCAATTTCACAAAATTTTGCGATTTGTATTTGGGCATGCTAACCATTGCACCACGGTGGCACCGCAACAATGTAGCAATACTCTCAAAAAACCGTAAACCCACGAGGAAGGCAAAGATCACACCAATATCACAAAAACAAGTAAATACTTTTCAAGAAATTCATGAAAATTTTTTACACATAATTATTCTTTTGTTTCACTTTATAAAGAAAATTTTGTTGTTTGAAGGAAAAAAATTGAGTTGAAATTGCAAGAATGTCTTTAGCGACATACGAAGTTCAAGATGGGCGAATTTGTAGTAAAATTTACAAATGTGGGAATTTATTTATTTAACTAGTTATGCTTATTTGTGTATAATTGTTTTCCCTTTATAGTTAATTTAACTAAGGTACGCAAAAAACTATTAAAGCCAAGAAAATTTTCTTTAAAAATAACTAAAATATAGTTAGTTTATGGACTTAGGTTAGGTGGCAGCCCGATGTATTAGGGTCACTTAGACTATTCAGTCCATTGTGATAATTCATGGACTTACTCGAATTAGCACGAGAAGTAAAATCAAGACATATGTGTCTGTACCTACCTATCACACCAAGGACCTAACATTACACACCAAATACTTAATGTTTGAAAGAGGTTTTATTTCGTAATTTTGTAAAATCTTATATAGCAACAACGAAAAACATACAACACGATGCTTAATTCATATTTCTAACAAAAATTGTACGTATAAAATTACAAAAATAAAATACATATATAAAGTCCAATTTCAAATGTTTTTAATCTAATCAAAATCATGCCATGTAAATTCCTTAATATCGAGTAACACTCTGGCCTTATGTGATTCCAAAATCCAATTAATATTGACAATTTGTAAATGCGTTAACATGGATGCCGTAAAATGTTCACGAAGCCAGTGCATAAAATCAGATTTATCAAATTGTTGAAGATTTATAAAAATATACGATATTTTCGAGAAATTTGTTTCGTCTCCATTAATATCATACACCAGGGAGCGATCATTTATAACATTACCACCATGCCATTGAAAATGTAATTGGGCTCGTAAAGAATCTGGTTCAATGGTATAGAAATATCCATAGGTGTTACGAAAATAATTAAGATTTTTTAATGGATATATAAGATTTTCCAACTCATGCAAGGTTTTATCATCTAATTCTGGAGCATCGTCTAAAGACATGGCATCACAAATTCTCTTTAGTTCTCTTGAACTCACAAAATCCTCATAACTATCTCCATATTTATCAAAACGTAAGGCAAATTGTTCTTTCACTTCCTCGGTTGTGGAGATCATATCAAGAGGTTTAATAGCTATGGTTTGTTTGCGACACGAACGCATTAACCAATCCATGTGAACAATATCATATTTTTGCGACTTAGCCAATGTCTGAACGCGATAATTAAGATCTCCGGCGACTACAATACAACTGGAATTATGGAGCAAAGGATTTTCCACTATTGTGCCACCATTCTGGACCACTAAAGATTTCAGATATTCAGGGGTAAAACCACGACTTAAAGAGGCACTTAAAATGCAAACACTGAAACCTTTAAATAGATCGGAGATTTTGTCCACCTGGAAATATTAAAAAGAAACTCCAATAATATTACAAATACCAAATCTCTATGTTTTTGTTGCTTCTCTTACACTCTGTGGATCAAATCTCTTCGCATACGATTCTAGACCCATTTTTCGTTTTTCAGCTGGTGTTAGTTTTCTTCTTTTTACTCGATCCCCTATGAAATCTTCCAAACTAACATGACGCTTAACTATTTTCTTAATACCTCCTCTGGCATTTTGTTTGAGTTGATTGTATTCCTCTAAAGTAAGACATTCATTCCATGACTTGTCATTACGCCATGCTTGTATACGAGGAAAATGAAGACAAAAACTCAATGCAAATGCCCCCGATGGATTTAAGTCGGTAGCTTTGATTTGTAAAATAACCGAATGTTGTGGCTCTATCCAAACATCTGGACGACCTTCGGCACTTTTTGGCTTATAATGATACCACATGGGAGGCTGTTCTTCGGCCAATAAATGCCAATGGCTTTTTAAGGTGTTATTGAGAAGAGCCTTCTGTTGGGTACAGTTGCTGACTTTTCCCACCGAATAAACTTCATACTGTTGTTCGGATGTATATTTGAGAACACCAAGAAGAAATGATTCAACAAATGTTCTGGCCCGATTGTAGAAACCACCAATGACCAAGAGATCAAATTCGGTAGTTAAACCATCAATGTACTACAACCGAAAATATGACAATTAGAGATTTTCGATTTTCGATATAGGACCTTGGATACTTACATCAGCTTTTACTTTATACCATCCTCCACCATTGCGACATCCTGGTCTATAGATAGCATTTTGTTTCTTTAATACCACACCCTCTTGGTGTTTATCCAAAGCTTCTTGGAATTTCTGGCGAAAATGTTCAGGACTTGTAATTTTCTCATTTTTCATAATTTGCAAAACTCCTTCCTCTTCTCGCATTAAATTTCGTAACTTATGTATTCTCTGGATAAATGGAGTGCCCAGCAAACTCTGACCATTCCAATACAAAAGATCATAGATCACAAAACAAGGTTGCCAATTACGATCATTGCTCAAATGTTTAACATCGGTATTTTCAGTTTTTTCCCGATATCTCTTCTCATCACAATCCCACACCATCATTTCTCCATCCAAAATAATAGACTGCATACCAATGGGCAATAGATGTTGCAATTTCGTTGTTAATTTATTTGCCTGCTCATATGAGGAACCAAAACTTTCCGTATAATCTACTCCATTACGTGATATATATTTGAATGTGTTGTCCTTGTAATGCAATTGAAAACGTTCGCCATCCATTTTCGTTTCCAAATAGAGCACATCCGATGCCATAAGATTTGCTACATTACCAGGAAAAACTTCACACAATTGTGGTCGTATGTGTTCAAATGGCGTTATGGTTACTTGCAATTGGGGTGGTCCATCTCCTGATGACCCATCTGTTGTGGCAAAATTGAATTTATTATCTGCTAAGCAACAGCATAATTTTGAGAGATTTGTGCATGCTTGATACACAGCCTTCGCTTGTGGATGTAAAATCCCAAATATCCGCTGATCAGCTATAGATAAATGCATCGATTTTAGTAAGAGCCGAACGAACCACATTTGTTCCTCCGCCGAAGCAACTTGGAAGAGTTTAATCAATACTCTTTCTGTATCTAAAACGAGAAACGAGTCATACAAAATAGAATTTAAATTAGCATGATATCTTAAATATTTAACATAAAAAGGAGGGAAAAAAGGAGTTCTTTTAAAAAGGGAAAGGAGACGTTTATGTCGTTTCCTGTTCTTTACTCACAGAAAAAATACCAACACTTTCCAATTTAATAATTTGGCTCTCCCAGCCATGAAAAAGAGAGTTTATTGTCAAGATAAAGATGAGTCGATAACATGGTAACCCAATATTGACCTTTGGAAACAAAAAAAATACGAACGAAATAGGTTAGGTACAGTGGCAGTCCGTTATTTCAGGCTCTAATAGACTGTTCATTCCATTGTGATACCACAGGTGGTGAACTTCTCCCTTATCAATGAGTGCTACCTGATTCTATCTTAAGCTCATTGACAAGGTACCTCCTTTTTATAGCCGATTCACAAACGGTGTTTTTCATTGCGGTGAACCCACTTAGATATGCTTTGAAATATCAGATATGGCAGCAGCATTACTGAGAGAGGATAAAGCACCGATGAAAGGTGCAAATACAGGGTTTAGTTAATCAAATCTATCAACATTTAGTCCACAGAGGCGTTGGTTGATTAAATGAATAAAAAAAATAAAAATAATTATAGCCCGAGCTTTAGTCATTGAGCAAGAAAATGTCAGAAATGTAAAATCTATACTCGATTTGCAAGGACATAATTTCTATATGCTTTCATTAGAACTATTGAAGACCAGGGCTGTGGAGTCGAGCCAATTTTGCTCTACTCCGACACCAGATTTTTTCATCAGCTCGACTCAGCGTAATGTAACTCCCATTTAAATAAAAACTCGTTTTGTAATTCTATGGTGGAGGATATCAAAAATGGACCGATATAAATTGTCTTATTTATGCATGTGTGTACAATAACACTAAATTTAATTAATTATTATTTATTTCTGCTTTAACAAGAATAAGAAATTAGCCGATATCAACAAAGCACCACTAATTTGATTTCGCAACCCAAAAATAAACCTAAGATCTAAATTTTAATCAAATCGAATTAATGAGGGGGTTTCTATGCGCTCAAGAAATCGGTTTATGTAAGGCTATATGGACCGAAAAGATGATTCCCATTTTGCATATTTCTTTAGGGATCCCAAATTCTGGTAAAGCATATTAAAATTTCTGCGTGGAAAAAAATGCTAAGACCTATTGGCAAGATCAGACTAACTCAACTTAACCTAATCGCTCAAGCAGCCAAATCCAAATATCAGTTTTAAATGTGAGTTATATATCAAAAAAAATATCCGGTGCGACCTATCTTCGAGCGTGAAGCCTACAGACGGTCTTCAATTAAAATCAATACTTTGAAACGTTTTTATACCCTGCTCCACACTGTGGAACAGGGTATTATAAGTTAGTGCATATGTTTGCAACACCCAGAAGGAGACGAGATAGACACATGGTGTCTTTGGCAAAAATGCTCAGGGTGGGCTCTTGAGTCGATATAGCGATGTCCGTCTGTCCGTGAACACATTTTTGTAATCAAAGTCTAGGTCGCAGTTTTAATCCAATCGACTTCAAATTTGGCACAAGTATGTGTTTTGGCTCAGAATAGATCCCTATTGATTTTGGAAGAAATCGGTTTAGATTTAGATATAGCTCCCATATATATATTTCGCCCGATATGGACTTATATGGACCCAGAAGCCAGAGTTTTACCCTAATTTACTTAAAATTTTGCACAAGAAGAACAATTAGTACTATAGTCAAGTGTGCCAAATTTTATTGAAATCGGTTCAGATTTAGATATAGCTCCCATATATAGCTTTCGCCCGATTTACACTCATATGACCACAGAGGCCAATTTTTAAATCCGATTTAGTTGAAATTTTGCACAGGGAGTAGAATTAGCATTGTTGCTATGCGTGCCAAATTTGGTTGAAATCGGTTCAGATTTAGATATAGCTCCCATATATATGTTTTTCTGATTTCGACAAAAATGGTCAGAATACCAACATTTTCCATATAAAATCGCCACTGCTTAGTCGAAAAGTTGTCAAAATGACTCTAATTTTCCTAAACTTCTAATACATATATATCGAGCGATAAATCATAAACTTTTTCGAAGTTTCTTTAAAATTGCTTCAGATTTAAACGTTTCCCATATTTTTTTACTAACATTGTGTTCCACCCTAGTGCATTAGCCGACTTAAATTTTGAGTCTATAGATTTTGTAGAAGTCTATCAAATTCTTCCAGATCGAGTGATATTTAAATGTATGTATTTGGGACAAACCTTTATATATAGCCCCCAACACATTTGACGGACGTGATATGATATCGAAAATTTAGATTTACAAAGTGGTGCAGGGTATAATATAGTCGGCCCCGTCCGACTTTAGACTTTCCTTACTTGTTTAATATAAATTTGTGATTTTGGGTACTAAAATAGAACGATTCAGCCCATCGTTTTTTGTATATCCTTCTAGAAAACATAGGATAGTCTCCAGAAAACGTAGAATAAGTTACGCAGTAAAATAATTAATATTCATTTTTCAATTTTTTAAAAGTTGTTATTACTTACTTGATCGGTTTTCGTTAGCAACAGTATCCAACATATCATGAACTTCTTTCAAACTCAAGTTACTTGGTTCATTGCTACATCTTGGTTTCAAAATTCGAAAAACCTTATCAGCATAATCACCCCGAATGCCAGAAAAATTTCGTGCCTCCAAAATCCCAGCCTCTTTAGCTATAAACCAAAGAATCATATTTAATTCCAAAAAAGGAAATATATAGAGGGATACATACAATCTGAACCCAGTTGCAAAACTTTGATATAAACCCTGCCAAGACTGTGAATTTGAAGACCATATGGTGATCGAGCCATGTCAGCGTTTGGTAAGAGACATCGTAATATACAATAGAAGCTGCTTCGACCATTCTGCAATTTGGAAAATAAATCTACATAGATTACTATGGAGCAAAAGAATTGGTACCAAGGGTGATTTCTAATTTAACTTTCTTTGTTTTGAGAATTACAAAGGTATCATGACTTCTGTTGCTATGTGTATTTGAACACTTTATGATCCCTACTCAGAAGCATTCATATCATTAAAGTTAGGACAAACTAGTGCAGTGACTATGATTTGCTCCTAAGATTTCATGTTCCCAAATGGAATGAATAAAGAAATATATGTTTGATATGCCTGGCCATTAAAATAGCCACAAATATCTGACCGTTTTATTCTATTTCTCAAGTCTTCATTAGACACATTACACACAAAAAAGATAATTCTTCAATTGACAAACGTTAAAAGTATATTGTAGTGGTGCTTTTCCACAGTAATGTGGAGACTCGGTTTCCAGTGACGTTACATTACGTTTTCATTGAAATGATTTAATAGGCCCAACACATTTTTATGAGGGTGTCATCCACATTTCTCTTCAGTGAAACTTATACAAAGTATATATTAAATTTTGAAAATTCTATTGGATGTCAAGTCGATTTTACGGTGGTTATGATTCTCACCTCCGGCTCATCTGGTTTTAATTTTTGTTCCTCCCTAAATTTTTCTCGATGTTTGCAAAATGAATCATAATATTGTTTAACGATTCTTCCTTTTTTGTCTTTGTTTTCCGTTTTAGCTATACGACTCAGAATTAAGCACACATCCCGAAATTTTATTGTTTCGGCAATTTCCATTTTAATGATAAATCTCAAATTGGATTCCGATTGTGAAATTAAGAATAACAATAACATCTGTTTTTTTGTTTACATGGTACACGCAAATGAAATCATATAGAAGGAACCATAATAAAGGCGTTGACGGCCTACTGCATAAACACAATCGTGGCGACGCAAGGTAAATATACGCTTTCCAATAAAAACAAGCATTTGAAAATTTTATTATTTTATTTATTTATTCTTTCTTCATGAATTCATGCGGTAAAGCCACATATGAGCAGTCACAGACTAAAAGAAAACAAAGCACTCGTTTATCCAGGACATCTCCAAAAACTATACAACATTGCCCCCTGCCAGCATTTCAATGTTCCATTTCATCCTCATCGCTATCACAGACTCGTAAGTGACACTGCAACAATCGCCAACTGTGATAGTATTTTGCCATCACTATTCGCATGAAAGTATTTTGCCATCACTATTGTTACAAGAGCCATTTTATATTTCGTGAAACACCAAGCGCAACTGGCTTATTATAATTTATTTCAATGAAAACGAAAATAAAGTGCTGAAAACATAGTTATTACGCTTAAAATTGTGAAAAGTAAATTGGTGAACAATTTTTGACTTTCCAAATGGAATAAAGTGATAGTTTTTCAAATATTTTTCCAGACACGCTGCCTCTATTGGGAATAAAAGAACTGGCTGATAGACACTACAACATTTAACTTACAACTTGTAACTCAACATCAATCTCTTATTAATGCATAAAAATATGTTAAATGTGATGTGATCGCCGTATAAATGTTATATTTATGAGAATTTATAAATTTTTCATAAAATTAATAAACATCTAAACAATCGTGTTTTACTTGACCACAATGATTCTTTTATGCACTTTGTCTGATTGTTTGAAGGGGCTCTTATTAGCGTCCTTCTAAATGTATCCAGAAGGGCTCCTAATAATTGCACTCATGCGATACTTTTTTGTAGTAACTTGGCGTGGTACAACTTCTCAATAGTGACGGCGCTTTTCCGAGGAGTTTTGGATATCTATACGACTGTTTTCGACGTAGTGGGGATTCTCTGAAGCGCCCCCAAATTCAAAAAATGTTGGCAGGGGCCATCAGCTGTTTAAAAACAATCACTATTTTAATGTATGAAATGCTTAAATAGTAATAAATATTTACTGCTGCAATTATTTATGACATTAGTCGCAAAAATTGCTGTTGTGAATCTAAATCTGGGAACACCGACGCGACTTGCACTGATGAGATGTTTTGGATAGAACACCAATGCAACGATGTTCTAGATAGCCCATATAAATGTTGCATCCAGTGCTAAAAGAAAACAGCCCTAATATTAAAACTTCTACGAAAGACTGTCATCCACAATCGAATTACTTGGATTGTGGTATCTTAAAACTTCTTAACATCGTTTTCTAAATTGTGAGTTAGTCCATACGTGGTATATATTAGACAAAAAAGTTATGTATAGGTAAGTCTATAAATAATTACAAATCGATATGGACTTTTTGCACGATACGTAGAGAGCCAGAATTGAAATATGGGGGTCGCTTATATGGGAGCTATATACAATTATGAACTTGATATGGACCAATTTTTGTGTGATTGGGGATCGATTTATCTGACGGCTTTATATAACTATAGACCGATATGGACCTAGTTAGGCATGGTTGTTAACGGCCATATACTAGCACAATGTACAAAATTTCAACTGACTCGGATGAAATTTGCTCCTCCCAGAGGCTCCAAAACCAAATCTCGGGATCGGTTTATATGGGGGCTATATATGATTATGGACTGATATGGAACACTTTTGACATGGTTGTAGGATACCATATACTAACATCACGTACCAAATTTCAACCGAATCGGATGAATTTTGCTCTTCCAAGGGGCTCCGGAGGTCAAATCTGGGGATCGGTTTATATGGGGCCTATATATAATTATGGACCGATTTCGACCAATTTTTGCATAGGTGTTTGAGGTCATATATTAGCACCACGTACCAAATTTCAACTGAATCAGATGCATTTTGGTCTTCCAAGAAGCTCCGGAGTACAAATCTGGTGATCGGTTTATATGGGGGCTATATATAATTATGGACCGATGTCGACCAATTTTTGCATGGTTGTTAGATACCATATACTAACACCCTGTACCAAATTTCAGCCGGATCGGATGAAATTTGCTTCTCTCAGAGGCTCCGCAAGCGAAAACGGGGGATCGGTTTATATGGGGCTATATATAATTATGGACCGATGTGGACCAATTTTTGCATGGTTGTTAGAGACCATATACTAAAATCCTGTACCAAATTTCAGCCGGATCGGATGAAATTTGCTTCTCTTAGAGGCTCTGCAAGCCAAATCGGGGAATCAGTTTATATGGGGGCTATATATAATTATGGACCGATGAGGACCAATTTTTGCATGGTTGTTAGATACCATATGTACACCATGTACCATGTACCAAATTTCAGCCGGATCGGATGAAATTTGCTTCTCTTAGAGGATCTGCAAGCCAAATTTGGGGGTCCGATTATATGGGGGCTATACGTAAAATTGGACCGATATGGCCCATTTGCAATACCATCCGACCTACATCAATAACAACTACTTGTACCTAGTTTCAAGTCGATAGCTTGTTTCGTTCGGAAGTTAGCGTGATTTCAACTGACGTACGGACGCCCTGCCAGCATTTCAAAGTTCCATTTCATCCTCATCAATACCACAGACTCGAAAATGTCACCACAACCATCGCGAACTGTGATGGGGGAAGCATACTGTTAGAAGAGCCATTTTATTTTTTGTGAAACGCCAAAACGAAAATAAAGTTCTGAAAACATAGATATTACGCTTAAAATTGTGAAAGGTATTCCAGGAATCAAATATTTTTCCAGGCACGCTGTCTCCATCGAAAATAAACAAACTGGCTGATAGACGCTGCAATATGTAACTTGCTACTTAAAACTCAACATCATTCCTTCATTAATGCAAAAAATTATGTTAAATGTGATGAGATAAACCGAAAAATGTTATATTTATAAGAAATTATAAATGTTTAATCAAATCAATAAACATTTACACAATCGTGTTTTACTTGACCACAATGATTCTTCTATAATTACCTTAAAATGCACTTTTTCTGATAGTTTGCAGTGGTTCTTATTGGCGTCCTTCGAAATTGATCTAAATAGGCACCTAATAATTGCACTGATGAGATACTTTTTCGTAGTAGCTTGGCGTGGTACAACTTCTCAATAGTGACGGCGCTTTTCCGACGAGTTTTTGATGTCGTATATGATTGTTTTCGACGTAGTGGGGATTCTCAGAAGCGCCCCCAAATTCAAAAAATGTTGTCAGGGCGGACATGCTCAGATGGACTCAGAATTTCACCACGACCCAAAATATATATACTTTATGGGGTCTTAGAGCAATATTTCGATGTGTTACAAACGGAATGACAAAGTTAATACATCCCCATCCTATGGTGGAGGGTATAAAAAATAATAAAAAATAATAATTTTTATTAATTAATAATTTCAAAATTAATAATTAATAAAAAACAACAAAATACCTAAAGCAGCTGACTTTATAAAGGAAATTCAGTTATTTCAGTCGAACGAAAGCGTTCGTTCCGGATATGAGAAATTGGCTGTTAATACCCACCTTTAATGCGCTTTACAGATTATCAGTTATTCCGGACGGAATGTCGGTGTTTGTAAAGAATCTTACAGTGTGTCGGATCGATACGACTTGTCGGCGATGACTAAATAATCGGTAAATGTGTTATCGATCCCATAAACATGCAGCAGTATCGATTATGCCTTCGGACTTAACTTATAATGTGCACAATGTATGGGATATGTTCGACACAAGTACTGTCGTCCGGAATAACTGATAGTCTGTAAAGCGCATAAGGCCGGTACTCTGTTCGGTTTTTGAGTTGAAACTCCATACAAAAGCAAAAAATGCGAAAAACTAGCGAAATGTTTTCCATTTGTGGTACTTTGTTTTTTTTTCGAGTTGAATAACTGACGTTTATAGCATGGCGCCGTTTACAATGTGAATTAAGAAATAATTTATTTATTAAAACTAGTTGTGTGGGTTTAAAACGCAAACAAGGAACAAAAATATACAAAGGATTAAAGGAGTAGCAGATTAATTGCCCAAGGAAAAATGAAATGTTAATTTTGTAATAGCAAGCAGCAAGCACCAACTTAATTCAATATCGCTCCCTGTTACCTAAATAAACATCGCGTCCTATGTGCGAAAAATGGTTTCAATAAAATTTTTTCGCAAGAATGAACAGTACCAGCCGTTAGGTGTTCTTAAACCTTTTAATAGGGCTGTTTTCTTTTAGCACTGGATATGCTAAGCCGTGAAGGACTAAAAGAAAACAGAGTACTCGTGTATCCAGGACATCTCCAAAAATATGCAACACTGAAATCAGCTGTTTAAAAACAATCACAGAAAAGAAGTGAAATCTTGCATTTTTAATGTATGAAATGCTTCAATTAGTAATAAATATTTAATGCTGCGATTATTTATGACACTGTACCACTTTGAATTTCATGTTTTTTGACAAATTAGTCACAATAAATTGCTATTGTGAATCGATGAAGCGTTCGTTTATCAAAATAAAATCTGGCAACATCGGCGTGACTTGCTCTGATGAGGTGTTCTGGATAGAACACCAGTGCAACGATGTTCTGGATAGCTCATACAAATGTTGCATCAAGTGCAAAAAGAAAACAGCCCTAATATTGTATTCGAATTTTCGGAGTTGACCGATAAAAATCGATATGATGAGAATGTAATCGATTAAAGTCTTAATCGATAACTCTGTTATAATGACAGGCACGTGTGGGACCAAAATATTTACATTAGTCCATCATCGAATCTCTAATATAGGAAATTCTAAAAAAATATTAAATTAAATTGGTTTTGCACCAGTGCGCCTAAGATTGCTCAAGATTGCCAAGAGAGGTGTGAAGGCAGAAGCAATTTTTGGCGTAAGCGATCAACATTGTAAACCAATTGAAAATCACCCTCGTGTTTTTTTTTTTTTGTAATTATACAATTTTGTAAGCAGAAATTTCTTGAAGTACTTGCAATTTTCAAGCATCGTTGCAGTTCCAACTTCCATAGGCCAATAAGATGTTGGTATTTCTGCGAACAGCATGGAAGACATTTGCCAAAACCGATGCTGTGAGAGTTATAAAAAAATTCCATCATAAAGCTTTTAGCGATAAATTCTTATTGGTTACCAATGTTGGTATATCATTGAGCCTTTCGAGTGCTGGTGACATTTTGGAACAACAATATGAAATCTATTGTAAGGAATTGGATAAATGGGATCGTACGCGCACATCACATATGGCCGTATCGGGAATGACAGTGGGTGTAATATGCCACTATTGGTATCAAATACTAGACTCACGTCTGCCGGGTCGGTCCATACAAATGGTTATGAAGAAAATAGTATTAGATCAATTGATTTGTTCGCCCGTTTATATATCGGCATTTTTCATTACCTTGGGTATATTGGAGAGAAAATCTAAACAAGAAGTATGGGAAGAGATGAAAGAAAAAGCATGGAAACTATATGCAGCTGAATGGATGATATGGCCTGTTGCACAATTTGTAAATTTCTATTGGTTACCTTTAAAGTATCGTATATTCTATGACAACATTATCAGTTTGGGATATGACGTGTATACATCGCAAGTTAAACATACCGGTTGAAGACTAAAGCAAAGCAAATTGCAAGCGTATGACAATGTACATAAATAAGGCAATAACAAAATTGTTGTAATTAAGAGTGGGAAAATATGATATCATAAAATGTAGACAATAAATAGTAAACATTTTCTAAATTATTTGTAATCAGAACGAAATACCTCAGATTATAATCTTGCTAAGAGCATTGCTGTACTCTTAAGGGTACATACTATTCAAGTTAATGTAAATAAGGCTCTTAGTTTGTAAATATGTGATATGGAATGGGTATAATTAAAGAAATTTTGTATGGAAAAATTAATTGTTGAAACTATAAGTATTTTTGACAAATAAAAGTATTTATACATTACAGTAATTTTGTTCATTTTATTATTGCTTTAAAAAATGTTGTAATTAAGGGTTGTGCAAAATTAGTAAATACACTGAGTTGACTGGAAATCATATTTACATTTGCATGAACTGTGCTTCGATATAGCCTGGAAATGGTAGCGTATTCGTAAGTGTGGGTTAAAGATAAGCTTATAAAAAATTATGTATTCGCAAATTAATGCCATGGAAGACCAATATGTAATCAAAACTTTTCATTATTGATAAGTCATCATTTTCAGACATGCGAAAGAGTTAGGGGTATGAAAAACTGTTTATGAAAAACATATCTGAGCATAGATGTTTTTCACTTGTTATACTCGCAACCATAGAATCATGATCAGAATAAAATTTCAAACAATTTAACGATGACGACAATGTTTTATAATCAGGTTAGTTCTTCAACAATGGAAGTAGTTTACGTACGCACAAAATTGTTTATATATGTAGCTACCATATAATCATTTTGTCTGAAATATGGATTTCTTTAGAATATAGCTGTAATACTCACCCTTGTGGGTTAGATGCCTAGTACTGCTGCGAAGTTTAGTTTACAGTACAATTCCGAGATAATTAAAGAAGAATTGTATACATCAATAAAATTAGCAATATGAATGGCTCTCAGTACTCTATTTTGCGGATAAAAACAAAGCCAGACCAAAATTATAGCCAACTGTGTTCTCCCTATTGCGGCTTTTTAATGCTAAATCAAATTAAAACTCTTCTTTGTAATCCCCAAAAAGTGAAATTGGTAGATTAATGAATGATCCAAAGAGTCTTGCGTGTTCAAAAATATTTCATACGTATTATAATACCACGTTAAGGCGCGACACTAAAAAGGAAGTTTCTTGTCATTGGGCTAAACATGATGGTCATGACAATATCAGGCTCTATTTGCCCGTCATTGGCAGAATTTGTTTAACCCTTATATTATGTTGGGGTCATTTGATAACCCACATCGTATTTTTCATCAGCGCATTTCTTACTGTTAGAATATAAATAAAAGTTCTTACTAGTCAGTGCATAAATTGTTGACATGTACTGAATTCATGCTGAGTAGTAAGAACTTTTAATTATATTCCAACAGTAAGAAATGCACCGATGAAAAATACCATATGGGTCATCAACTGACCCCAACATAATATAAGGGTTAAAATGTAATTGTTAATTCATAAAAGTGAGCTCCAACAAAATGTTGCTTCAGTTACACTAAAATAAAATTAGGGTCAATTCTCTCTTTTGATTTAATAGATTTTATCTGATGCATAATGAGAGTTTAAGATGCTAAAATGAGGGTGATGAAAAAATTTATTTTATTTTCATTTAAAATGTTAGGGTTTATTTTCATAATGCAAACGGGTCCCAAAAACAAAATGAAGTTACTTCCCAAAGCACATAAAAATTTTATGTTGTTTTCAATATAATTTTTGGGTTCCTATTTCATTTAGGTTTTTGAGCTAATTTTCATGGGTACCATATCACAGTCCTTCTATATGCTAAGCGGCAAATTCTTACAATTATACAATACACATAAGTCAAGGCTATCATTTTGTAAGTGAAACAAACTATTTTGGGTATGGTTTGGGCATTCATTTCTTCCATTTTATTTCCATACACTTATAACTTAGCAGCATAGACAAACCACATAATGTATGTGAAACTTAATCAAGTTGCCTTTAATTTTTACGATTTCCCCTACGACGCATGGAAGCAGTACATTTTGGACAGTACCATTTACCCTTGGGAGGTTGTGTAATGCCCACACATGGATAATGGAACCACTCATAGGGACATGCATCATTGTCACAAGCTACCATGTCACCATATGATACCTGATTGCATGTACAATATCTGGGTTCATTGGGATCGTATGACCATTCACCTTCTGGTGTTTGTTCCACAACCATTCCATTTTCATTAAGAGTTATATTCGATCCGGGTGTTAGGGCGGTCGATGTTGATGGTGTCGATACGGATGCAGTTGATGATGTTGTACTGAGCGTTTGCCTATTGGCTGCGATCAAGTTTGTATTGGATGATGATGCCGTAACATGTTGTCCGGTGGGTAACAGGGAAGGTACATTTAAAGATGTTGGTGCCGATGAAGCCAACATTTCCACTGAATCCATGCTCAAGGATGATGATGATGAGGCTAGACTTAAAGCCGGTGTACTAGATGCCGATACAGTTGATGTACTCAAACCATGAGACAAGCTCGAAGTGAGTTTCCTACAAAACAAAAGAGTACGCATATAAGAATTTGGAGATTTTTTGTAATTTAAGGTTTGGATACTTTGTGGCATACTTCTTCTTGGTCTTTTCAGTAGATGTTCCAGCCAAACCTAACGCTGAGGCTGTACTTTGTGGATTCGATATATCGCGACTTATCCAGAACTCAGTTGGTCCTCCACCACCGTGTATAGCTTCGTAACTGGCTTTCATACTTGCCGAACGGCGTCCTTGCTGCATTTGTTGGGTGGCCACTATTGCCTGAGAAGCCGCGGCAGCAATAGCCGTTGTGGCCGAACTGCCTATTTGTTGCAGATTATAAGCAACAGCAGGGGTTCCCACTGATCCAGCGGCGGCATTAAGCACAGCTCCTATACCTGGTGTAATTGGACGTACTACTGCAACTGGAGGTGTGGTTGTCGTGAGATTATTACCCAAATTGGCTCTTTTTTCCGGCACAGCACCTTGAAGGGTCGACGTTGAGTCTCTGCGTTTTTCCGGTTTCGGAGTACGGTAACGGTTGTCCTTCGTTGCTCCTGTGGGTGTTGCTGGAACTGTTATTCCACCACCCATACCAAGACCACCGACACCGGCTCCTCCCATTACTGCACTATGACTGTTGCTTCCTGATGGGGCAATGGCTGCACTTAGGCCACCATAGTAGCGATTTTCCTTTTGACTCAATCCAGCAACGCTAAGCAATGCCGTTGCCGCACTACCACCATCCATTTCCAAAGACCGTTTTTCCAAAATCTCAGTGATTCCATTATTGTCGGCTTCCAATTCACATTTGAATTTAAAAAGCTCACTATCCAAACGCCGAAGATATCTTTCCACTAATTCATGAATTTGTGTGGCAATTGTCACTTTTTCATCAGCATCCTCTAGAACTTTATAGTATTCCTTTCGCAGGTTTTGGAATTCAGTATCAGCGGCATCATCTTGCAACTCTCCCCTTTTGCATTGGACAAAAAACGAGCGCGTTTTCTTTTCTAGTGAATCCATGTTGTCTGCAAACAAAGGAGCAAGAAGTCAACAATGTATACAGTATGAAGCAGATTTATTAGTAACTTACTTTGGACTGTTAAATCTAACTCCCGCATCTCTGTAAAACGATCTCTGAGCTCTTGAGGCAAGTGCTCTATCACTACAAATGGAAAAACATAATAATTATAAAATTTAGACAATCAGTACAACCACAAACAACTGGTTTGTTTACTCCTCCTATGTCCATTTGTCTCA
Organism: Haematobia irritans; assembly: GCF_050003625.1. Taxonomy (NCBI): domain Eukaryota; kingdom Metazoa; phylum Arthropoda; class Insecta; order Diptera; family Muscidae; genus Haematobia; species Haematobia irritans. The sequence goes on along the minus strand of NC_134399.1, from coordinate 166,591,384 downwards.
ATATTACAATAAAATACTTACTCTCCAAATAATCTTCTAGGTAAAGCATTTTTATTGTTGCCGTTCGCACAGTGAATTATAAATTATCCATTAAAATTATTTTTTCTTCCATTCAATGATTGTATTTTTTCCCAAATTTATTCTTTAGCAGTGTTGCCAACACCGAAAGTAATGCATATTTTTGACTGTGAATTACGTTGCCATTTTAAGTTAATATTTCTAATGGGCCGTTGAGACCCAAATATACAGTTCAGAATTTCCTTTATGAGATGCGTAACAGCTCAAGGCATATTAATTATAGGTAAAGTCACGAGCAAACGTGTGTACACCCCATGATATTTAGAAAGTCAAACTAAATTGGCAGGTCACTTAACAAGGCATATTAAAGAGGTAAAGTCATGCAATCAGGTGACTAATATCGACATTCATCTTGTCAAAGGCTTTTTTTACGTTTAGTAGGTTTGTTTACATTCTTTGTGTACATAAATATTACAATACAACAACACTACACATACACAAAATGTCAACTTAAGTAACCTGCCAATGAAAGTTTTCACTAGAGGTGCATACCGGCCTATAGACTACAAATTTATCCGGACGAAATGTATGTTTAAAAACTCTTACGATGTGGCCATTAGCGTAGCTAGACAATTTTCCAGCCCCCTAGCTAAACATTAATGGACTGAAGTTATAGGTTCAATTAATGTTTTATTTTATAAGAATAAATAAAAAATCAGACTTCAGCTTAACTAGACAATTAATTTATAATAAAGCAACTAAAAGTAGTCCCACACACACAACTTTAAAAGTACTTCCAAAAATGTCCACACAAAGAAGTTAATTAATTTAACTACATAGGAAGTGTTTTAATTCAATTTTTATAACTCGTTTTTTTATATTTTTAATGGGTATTTTTTTTGTTTCGTATAGGATAAAAAAGTAAGCATTAATAAAATGATACAAATTATTTAAATTATGTCGACAAAATGCAAATTCCATTCTAGAAAAATTGCGAATTTTTGAAAATATTTTAGGTCAAACGTTCCCATTTCCCATTATTTATTTGGGAAAATATCACAAAACTTTCAGCCTATTTCTGATATCCGAACGAAAGCAATTGCGAACGAACGGTAGTCACTCACTTTCGTCTAGATTTGGGTTTCTCTTAATTCCTTTAGTTCGTTCGCAAGGCTTACGTTACTGTCAAATGCTAGCATTACCAGATCTCAATTTTTTCAATTTCCTGAAAAAGGCCCATACATTTTAAAAAGTATTTTCCATAAAATTCAATCTGGCATCGCCGTTTATTTGGCAAACATTTCCCGCATCTGATATCTGGTTTAGCTCAATAATTCTTTTGACAAATTAGCCCGCGTAGAGATATAAGGATTTGTATTTCCATATTTCTGCATTAATTACAGTTCAGTTATCCTTTTAATGAGTGTTTCATTCGAAATGTGTGTGTTTGTTCGTGTTAGACTTTCTCTTAAATTGTCCCTATGGCGGTTTTAAAGAAAAAATAGATCGATATAAATCAATTTTATCACATATTTGCGTTAAAAGCTTTAATAAATTTATCAATTATTAAGTTTTTCCTTATTTATGAATGCCTTTTTCCACAAAACGAAAGGTCTTTACCAAGTGAGTGGTTTTGACATTTCAATTCGACAAAATGCGAATGAATCGAGTTGGAGAAACCCAATTTTAGAGGTTACGTTACGTCTTCGTTCGCATTGACTTTCGTCAATCAACCAAAAATCAGCTGTTTTTTGTTTTGTATGCGAACGAAGACTAGAATTCGGATAGCAGAAATGGCTGTTTTTAATTCACACTGAATTCGGATCACACCTTAAAAGTGTTGCAAATTCAGTGCAATGGTTGTTGAAATGGTGGGCATCCGTCCTATGACATGCCCATCTTAAATTAATCGCTTCTTCGCCAATTCTGCACCACTTCCGAACAAAATTTTTCTGGGGGTCTAAGCCCCCTCCCAATAGGCGCTCATTCGCTTATGAATGTGAACGCTAAAAATTGTCGGAGGTAAGTAAAATATCGAAAAATGTACTAGCGATCCCATTAACAAGCTGCAGTATCGATTATGTCTTCGAACATAAGATATAGTGTGGCCAATATTTGTGATATGTTTGATGCACCATACAGATTATGTCTGTGTTTGTAAAGAATCTTATAGTGTGTCCAATCGATACGAATTGTCGGCGATGACTAAACAATCTAAATAATCGAAAAATCTAAATAATCGATTATGCCTTCGAGCTTAACTTATAATGAGGCCAATATATGGGATATGTTCGACACGACCACTGTCGTTCGGATAAACTCATATTCTGCACGGCGCATTATTTGACATTTTCAACACATGATATTTGTAAAACGATTTGAGTATTACAAAATAAACGCTCATGCTTAGTGTTAACGTAATAAGCCTTCTATAAACAACCTCATTTCAGTCTAGTATTGAAATCATTAGTGTGTTTACGTTCATTTCTTATGGGATGACCACAATCCGCTACGGAATACTGTGACGGCTATCTGTGTGCTAGTTCCTCAGCGGAAAAGGGGATAGTTTATAATTCGGATAGTTATAATTTGAACAGGAAATTCATTTTAAAAGAACTAAAGTTGTTCAATTCATTCCCCATCAATTTTTAATAGAATTTTCAATTAAAGGCCGGTATGCACCTCTAGTGAAAAATTTCATTCCCATAAGAAATGCATTGCTATTTATGCTAACGAAATTTTCGGTAGCGTTCAATTTCGTAAGTTGGTACGCACCTCTAATGAAAATAACAGGGTTGTCAAAAGCATATTTTGGCAGCAAACATTTAATTTATTACAATCATTGTGTGCGTAAAAGTTTTAAAAGGTCTGTAAATAATTAACAATTTATTTGAGGAATATTTGGAACATATATAAACAATTTTTAAAAGCGATTAACTGGTTTAAAATTTGTGTACACAGCCCTGTTTTTTTGTTGTAGACTTAAATAAATATTTGCTACCGAAAATTTCGCTAGAGGTGCATACCGGCCTTAAATATTTAAGTATTTACAGCCTATTTCTGATATCCGAACGAAAACAATTGCGAACGAACGGCAGTCACTCACTTTCGTCTAGATTTGGGTTTCTCTAACTTCCTTTCGTTCGTTCGCATGGCTTACGTTACTGTCAAATGCTAGCATTACCAGATCTCCATTATTTCAATTTCCTGAAAAAGGCCCATACATTTTAAAAATGATTTTCCATAAAATTCAATCTGGCATCGCCGTTCATTTGGCAAACATTTTCCGCTTTTGATATTTGGTTTAGCTCAATAATTTTTTTTAACAAATTAGCCCGCGTAGAGAGATAAGAATTTGTATTTCCATATTTCTACAATAATTACAGTTCAGTTGTCCTTTTAATAAGTGTTTCATTCGAAATGTATATGTTTGCTCGTGTTAGACTTTCCCTTAAACGGTCTCTATGGCGGTTATAAAGAAAAAATAGATCGATATAATTAACTTTTATCACATATTTATAATAAAAGCTTTAATCAATTTATCAATTATTAAGTTTTTCCTATTTATAAATGCCTTTTTCCACAAAACGAAAGGTCTTTACTAGGGCTGTCACTCGGGATAAATCCCGTCCCGAAATCCCGGGATTTTCGGGACGGGATTTATCCCGAATCCCGGGATTTTTTATTTTGAATCCCGGGATTTTTCGGGATCCCGAAAAAATAATACCAATGTGATAAAATTGTGGTTTTTTAAGATTATTTATTAATAAATTGGAGTCTTCACTCAGTGTAAACGGCCCTTAGATTTCATAACCGACAAATTGAGTTAATAAACATCTTGAGTAAGAATTTATTATACATGAGGTATACTAAAGAGCACAATTTCATCAAAAATCGAAATAAACGAGAAGGACCTTTGAATAATGAGTTCATGTGAAATGGAATTCGTGCCACATAAAATAAAAAGCAATGATAAAAGGTCCGTCGAAAATATGACAAGATCGCGATTATCTGACAAAAATTTGGATGCTGCGATATTTTTACTTAAATCGAAGTACAAAAGGATTATCACAAGTATACGAAAATACGCCTAATCTAACCTAATCCTTAAAATGTTTGCTGAGTAAGATTGCGATAAGAAATGGCTTTTTTCATTTATTTTTTTTTTCGCTAAGTATGATAGCAATTTAAAATTGCTTTTAAATTTACTCTTATGTTCTTTTGTTGTTAATAAAATTGAATTAATTAAATAAATTGGTTTAATGTACAACAATTTTTTGGCGCTGTAAATTGTAATTAATTAAAATATTTAAAGAATCCCGAAAATTTCGGGATCCCGAAAAAAATCTCGAAAAATCCCGGGATCCCGGGATTCAATATTTTGAAATCCCGAATCCCGGGATTTTTAAAAATCGATCCCGAACGACAGCCCTAGTCTTTACCAAGTGAGTGGTTTTGACATTTCAGTTCGTCAAAATGCGAACGAATCGAGTTAGAGAAACCCAATTTTAGAGCTTACGTCACGTCTTCGTTCGCATTGACTTTCGTTTCGATTGTCGTTTAGATACCCCTTAGAGAAACCCAAATCAGCTGTTTTTCGTTTTGTATGCGAACGAAGACTAGAATTCGGATAGCAGAAATAGGCTGTTAATATCGATTTTAGTCCCTAAATTCTAACTTAATATCCACCATAAGGGTCAAGTCAGTGTTTATATAAAGTCAGCTTTATATCATGTCCTCTAGCTTTTCTAATTTCTTTTCTCATATTTACAAACCCGCAAACATATGGTCAATCAACATTGTGAAATGGTATACTAAGCATTCTTTCAGTGTAGAATAAATACAATGAACAGCTGATTCATTACATGCGACACGTCGTGTACTAATCAAATGAACCAAGAGAGTCCTTTTGGAACCTTGCGTGAGAGAGATCTAAACAAATTCGTGTTACCCTAACAGAAGTTATTCGTCATTTTGCTATCTTTCGTGTCGGCCAGAAGGGACAACAACATTTATTAAGGATAAATCATAACAAAGTGCAAGCAAGCTTTTATATACAAAAAATATAGGAAACGGCATAAGCAAAATAGTTGTAGCAAGAAACGTTGTCGTCGGGTAGTCCGTCCTTTTGAACGAAGAATTTAATTACATCCTGAAAATTTTAAGTGGTGGTGCCATGGAAAATGTCATAGTAAATGCAATCCCAAGTCATTAAAATGAGTGAAAAGTGAATAATAAATTACTTGGAAGTGGCTGAAAATTGTGAATTGAAAATTCTAAAAAAGAAGCTACGAAAAAGGAGTGTGAGTTCGATGATACATTTCTAGTATTTGTTTGGACGTCAACAATATAGTGAAAATTAAATTGAAACGAAAAATTCCATACATATATGTATAGTTTTAAATCTCACTAGAAAAATTTTCAATATTTCACAAAAGCAATTGTCAGTCCTAACTATCCTGTGAATTATGTCCAAAGTTTTAATGCCTCAGATGGCCCAAGCAACTAACAGTTTAATAATGTCCACCACTACCCAAACAAAAACATCTAAAGAAAAACAAAATCTGCAGAGTACCAATAACCGCAATAGCAACTCCCAGTTAAACAACACCACGCCCTTAGAGACTAATCATCTCCAGCATCAACAACAAACATACTCTTCCTCCGATAGTTCGACAATCACCAATTCTGTGCCACAATCTCCAACACAATTGCTGGATTTCGATGATTTCACATCGACCAGTAGCATTATGGAATTCCTAAGGCAGGAGCAGAAATGTTCTGGTGGAGATGGTATTTCGACGAATGGCCATGATTCAGAGGTAGATGTTGAAAGTATTTTCCAGGAGGTAAGTCGTTTGGCAGACAATTCAGACAATCGCAGTGTTGAAGAATTGCTGCGCGAGGCCGAATTACTGCTACATCAGAATTTTATGGGAAATATTAGGCAACCGGAGAATAAGTCTACAATGGTTAAAGCCAATGCCAATGGTACATCATCTCAAAAACTAACAGCTGATAAGAGTCCTGCTCCCATCTTGGCAACCACTATACAAATGAATAGCAAATATACCAAGAGTATTGAGAATGTACCTCCCCACAGTTCTTTGATTAAATTAATCAATGGTTATGCCCCAGCATCTACACCTCTAGATGATTGCAGTCCACCTCTAATGACACCTGAAACGCCCACAGTCACCTATTCATTGTCAGACGTTGGACCTAGTGGTCTTGGTGGCAATACATTTAATAATTTTATTAATAGCTTACCAAGCGAATCGGTTATATCGAAAGAGAGTCCTTTGTTGGATATGCCGGAAGAGAATACAGCTACCCTAAATCAATGTTCATCAAATGACAACACCACAAAGGATATAACAACTAAGAATATGCTGGATGGTGATGATGATACAGATGATGGAACAGATACGGTAAGAAAATTGAGTGACCATTTTTTGTAGTCTATTTTTAGGATGAATCATAATATGAAATGTGTTTTACCATATGAAGAAAGCCTCATTATTTATTAATTATTGTTTCGATAAAAACGCTGAAAGAATACAAAAATATTGCTAACCGATGCAACCACATCAAGGCAAATTTTAACAGGTGGTCAGTTTTAGAATCTTGGCAAAATTACTCAGTTTATAAAGATATATCAGCAATTTGTCATCAGCTCCATCTATATGCGAATTCAATGATATTTTTTTTTTTCAAATACAGTCGAGCACGTTTATAGCTTACTCCAGTTAACGAACTACCCTAGGCCCCAAAGATTTTTCTTAAATTCTCCATGCAAATGACTACGTTTATAACGAAAACGCTTTTAACGAATTTATGGTTATAGCGAACACATTTTAATGATAAACAGGTCGTTTAATTACCCAGCAAAAAAAAATGGAAGTTCTTTTGATTCAATTTTTTGAAACTCACTTTTTTCATATTTTTAATAAGAAATTTTAAATTATTTTGTTTCAAATAGGTTAAAAAGATAGTAAGAAGTTATGAAATGGTACAAATTATTTAAATTTTTTCGAAAAAAAAATTCTAAATCCATTCTAGAAAAATTATGATTTTTTGAAAATATTTGAGATCAAACGTTTTAGACAAGCGTTAGAATGCATTAAAAATCATACAAATTATGAACATTTTCTGATTGGCAAAATATCACAAAATTTTGTAAATCACACCCAAAACATTGAATTCGGACCACACCTTAAGAAGTGATGCAAATTCTGTGCAACGGCGGTTGAAATGGTGGACATTCGTCCTATGACAAGCCCATGTTAAATTCATCGCTTCTGCGCCAATTTTGCACCACTTCCGAATCCAAAAAGAACATTTTACTAATGTAATGCTGGTGACATTTCTGAGGGTTTCAAAACTTCTCTAATTGTGTTCACTGCAATGTGGAACGACGTTCGGACTCGGCTATAAAAAGGAGGTCCCTTGTCATTGAGCTTAACATGGAATCGGGCAGCACTCAGTGATAAGAGAGAAGTTCACCACTGTGGTATCACAATGGACTGAATAGTCTAAGTGAGCTTGATGCATCGGGCTGCCACCTAACCTAACCTACTACTTTTTTGGCGACGCTTTTTTTGCTCTTTATGTTCTTCACTACACAGAAAAAAATTTCACGCAATTTTTTCCAATTAAAATTTTAATTGAGTTTTAAAAAATATTCAATTAAAAATTTAATTGATTCAACAAATTTTTTAATTGAAACAAAAATCAATCACAAAAATTAATAGTATCAATTAATTTTTTAATTGGATCAATTAATTTTTTAATTGACCTTCAATTAATTTTTTAATCTATACTATCATTTCTGTGATTGAAGACATTTCAATTAAACAATTAATTGGATCAATTAATTTCGTGATTGAACCAGAAAAAAATTTTTTGTGTGTACCGTTTTATCGAACATAGATCTCGTGTTCGACTGTAAATCAAATTGCTTCATAGAAGATAGATAAAGTGACAAAAATCCATGATTTCGTTTTGTCAGACCACCGATTGATCCTGCAGGACATAGCTGAGACAGAATGGTTAAAATCTTGCACCAAATATTGTACATGAGAAATCTTTTAGTGCGATGGGTGCCTCGTTTATTCCGACCAACAAGAGCAACCGCAATCCTAATGATTTTCTTCGTCATTTGCTGAAGGTCTACGAAACATGGATGTTCAGTCCTACATCGGCCCGAAAAGTGAGGGCCAATGTTTTTGGGGACTTATAAGTTCTGATCGACATTGACTACCAGGTGAAAGGTAAAACTATTCCATTAACAAATATTCTGATTCGAAGCAAAAATAAAAAAGTCAGCCACAATTGTCTTCAATTGGAACCGAAACCCGAAACAAAGAACCCACATCCTAGAACCATGAAACTCTATTTTGATGGCCTTGAAAAAAAGAGTAGTTTTTCAGGAGGATAAAAATAAATGAAGATTCGTCTGAACTTTTCAGAATTTAGCATAGCTGATATCCTGTATGAAATTTTGTTCATGTTATCGCGACTACTGCCTCGTTTTATCCACCCAACTAGCGCAATCTCAACCAATGGAATTTCTTCGTCATTTCGTCACATTCACCGAAACACGGATGCCTTGGTACATATCAGAGAGGCCCGCAAGGTGAGGGCCAATGCATTTGGGGACACACTAGGTGTTACCGATATTGACTACCTGGTGGAAGGTAAAACTGTACATTTCAATACCTTTTATTGGCGCTAATCATTGCATTTAGTGACATCTCCATAGTTGAAAAATCTGTGTCCGCCCGGGTCGTAGACCAGACTTTAATGATGTCAAATTCCTCAGTTGTTCGTGTTACTGGAGTTATGGTCAGAATCATCATTACGAAACGGCAACTGGTTTTATATTAAATTTCTCAGTTGACACCTAAGTTCTTAGAGGAGACATCTGATCTAAGTACCACTATTAAAAACAAGATCTAAGTTACTAACCATCCCTAGCATCCCGAAGATGGTCAATATGTATTCGAATATTATAGCCTCCTTCTTGCAGAAAATTTTCGAACTTCGTGTGGATATACGAACATTGTCGTATATAGTATGTAGTGAAAGCACATTTCATGCTCACCTATTAATGTTCATGCTCAACAATTAATTTTATTGTGATATCACATGTGGTGAACCTATAAATCATTGAGCCAAATATATGAGAACATTCCTCTAATGATGTCTAAATATGTGTTAAGATTGTCGGTTTTCCACCAAAACACTAAACTGAAAGCAGGGCTGTGGAGCCGGAGTCGGAGTCTTGGAGTCGGAGTCTGAAGATTTTGCTGGAGTCGGAGCCGGAGTCGTAAAAATTTTGCTCGACTCCGGCTAAACCAATTTTTTTTAAAACACTTCACATTTTTGTAACTAAGCAAGTTTTTACGCAAATTAGTTTCCATTGCGTTATTCATTCGATCAATGTACAGCATGATTGTAAATGAAAATCAACTTCCAATTACGGCTATCTTTTTATGTTTCCTAGAATGTTAGACTAGCAGATGGGCTGGATCGATCTATTTTAATGCCCATATCAATTTATTTGTAATATCAATTTATTTGTAATATTTATTTGTAATTTTTTATTTTATTTTAAGGCCCTATACATATGTGGAATATTGACAGAAAATTTTTTCAAAGTTGTTTTTTTATAGAAAATTTTGTCAAAATGTTATTTCTATAAAAAGTTTTGTCAAAATTTTATTTCTATAGCAAATTTTGTCAAATTTTTAGGTCTATAAAAAATTTATTCAAAATTTTATTACTATAGAAATATTTTGTTCTATAGAAAATTTAGTCAAAATTTTATTTCTATAGAAAATTGAGTCAAAATTTTGTTTCTAAAGAATATTTAGCAAAATTTTACTTCTATAAAAAATTTTGCAAAATTTTGTTTGTTACACAAAATTTTTTCAAAATTATATTTCTTTTGATAATTTTATTTCTATAAAAATATAAGTCAAAATTTTATTTCTATAGAAAATTTTGCCAAAATTTTATAGTAATAGATTTTTTTATTAGAAAATTTGGTCAACATTTTATTTCTATAGAAAATTTTGCCAAAATTTTATAGTAATAGATTTTTTTATTAGAAAATTTGGTCAACATTTTATTTCTATAGAAAATTTTGTCAAAATTTTATTTCTATAGAAAATTTAGTTAAAATGTTGTTTCTGTAGAATATTTTGCAGAATTTTATTTACTACACAAAAATTTTTCTAAAATTGTATTTTTATTGATAATTTTTTCAAAATTTTATTTCTATAGGAAAAAATTGTCAAATTTTATTTCTATAGCAAATTTTCTCAATTTTTTTTCTTACTGATGCTCACTGCTATAAAAAATGTACTCAAAATTTTATTACTATAGAAATATTTTTATACCCACCACCATAGGATGGGGGGTATATTAACTTTGTCATTCCGTTTGTAACACATCGAAATATTGCTCTAAGACCCCATAAAGTATACATATTCTGGGTCGTGGTGAAATTCTGAGGCGATCTGAGCATGTCCGTCCGTCCGTCCGTCCGTCTGTTGAAATCACGCTAACTTCCGAACGAAACAAGCTATCGACTTGAAACTTGGCACAAGTAGTTATTATTGATGTAGGTCGGATAGTATTGCAAATGGGCCATATCGGTCCACTTTTACGTATAGCCCCCATATAAACGGAACCCAAAATTTGGCTTGCGAGGCCTCTAAGAGAACCAAATTTCATCCGATCCGGCTGAAATTTGGTACATGGTGTTAGTATATGGTCTCTAACAACCATGCAAACATTGGTCGACATCGGTCCATAATTATATATAGCCCCCATATAAACCGATCCCCCGATTTGGCTTGCGAGGCCCCTAAGAGAAGCAAATTTCATCTGATCCGCTTGAAATTTGGTACATGGTGTCAGTATATAGTCTCTAAAAACCATGCAAAAATTGGTCCACATCGGTTCATAATTATATATAGCCCCCATATAAACCGATCACCAGATTTGACCTCCGGAACCTCTTGGAAGACCAAAATTCATCTGATTCAGTTGAAATTTGGTACGTGGTGTTAATATATGGCCTCAAACTCCCATGCAAAAATTGGTCGATATCGGTCCATAATTATATATGGGCCCCATATAAACCGATCCCCAGATTTGACCTCCAGAGCCCCTTGGAAGAGCAAAATTCTTCCCATTCGGTTGGAATTTGGTACGTGATGTTAGTATATGGTATCCAACAACCATGCAGGAATTGGTTCATATCAGTCCATAATTATATACAGCTCCCATATAAACCGATCCCCAGATTTGACCTCCGGTGCCTTTTGGAGAAGCAAAATTCATCCGATCTGCTTGAAATTTGGTACGTGGTGGTAGTATATAATATTTAACAACCATGCCAAAAGTGGTCGATATCAGTCCAGAGTCGTACATAGCCCCATGTAAACCGATCCCGAGATTTGGTTTGGAACCTCTTGGAGGAGCGAATTTCATCCGAGTGAGTTGAAATTTGGTACATTGTGGTAGTATATGGTCGTTAACAACCATGCCTAACTAGGTCCATATCGGTCTATAGTTATATATGGCCCTCAGATAAATCGATCCCCAATCACACAAAAATTGGTCCATATCAAGTTCATAATTGTGTATAGCCCCCATATAAGCGACCCCCATATTTCAATTCTGGCTCTCTACGTACAAAAAGTCCATATCGATTCGTAATTATTTGTAGACTTAACTATACATAACTTTTTTGTCTAATATATACCATGTATGGACTAAATCACAATTTAGAAAACGATGTCAAGAAGTTTTAAGATACCACAACCCAAGTAATTCGATTGTGGATGATAGTCTTTCGTAGAAGTTTCTACGCAATCCATGGTGGTGGGTACATAAGATTCGGCCTGGCCGAACTTGCGGCCGTATATACTTGTTTTTATATAAAATTTAGTCAAAATTTTATTTCTATAGAAAATTTAGTCAAAATTTTGTTTCTATAGAATATTTTGCAAAATTTTGTTTGCTACACACTTTTTTTAATTAAATGTCTATTGATAATTTTTTCAAACTTTTATTTCTATAAAAAATTTTGCCAAATTTTATTTCTATAAAAATTTTATTCAAAATTTTATTTCTATATATTTGGTCAAAACTTGATTTCTATAGAAAATTTTGCCAAAATTTTATTTCTATAGAAAATTCAGTCAAAATTTTGTTTCTGTAGAAAATTTTCCAAAATTTTATTTACTAGACAAAAAATGTTCCATAATTTTATGCTCACTGATGCTCACTACTAAGTCGAAAACTTGTAGAAATGACTCAAATTTTTCAATGAATGAATCATAAATGCAGTTTTGCGAAATTGTGTAAACAATTATAAATATTTCCCAAATATTGCCCGAGATTTTGTAGAAGTCTGATTTGAGATTTTATCAAAATGTAGAACTAAATACAAAGTACCACCACAATAGAACTACAAATTAGTGGTATTAAAATGAGATTTAGTTATATTACCCGGAGTCGACTCCGGAGTCGGAGTCGAGCTGATGAAAAATGCTGGAGTCGGAGTCGAGCAAAATTGGCTCGACTCCACAGCCCTAATTATAAGTACGCAAATACCTATGAGGACGATTATATGTTTATCAAGTATTGACAAATTATGGATGGAAAATATCCAAGGTATTGACTTCAAAACATTTTATATCTCTAAATTAATTGATTTAAAAAAAGTAACCTCTAAACATGCTTGTTTTCAGCTTGAAAACTGAATATAGTATTTAACTTTATAGAACAAATAAATATTTGGGAATGTTGCATTGTCATATTGATTCGATTGTTCCTGGCCCTTTACAGAGTATTAAAACATTCATTAATCACATACGAAATATCTGGTGTTTTATTTATTTTCTGGGTTCAAATAAATAATTACATAAATATTTTAATAAATTAATGGCATCATAACCTTAAACTACTACGCTTAGATTTATGAAAATTATATTAAAAATTATATAAATCGTATTAAAAAATGAATATAAATAAATAAATAAATAATATATTTTATACAATATAAAGCCTTATGGACGTATCAGAATAAATTTAAGACATATCTTTAGCAACCGTCTCTGCAAATATATACCCTTCTAAAGCAGCTCCCATAATTTGACTAGGGGGTAAAACAAAACCATAACGACCACGATCCCGTAGTTCCACTGTAAAAACATATTTTGTTTCCAATACCGAGTGGGCCCAATCATCTGCTCCTCCACCAGCTATCGATAGTAATTTGTATGTAACACCAACATCATAATGTTTTCCCGTTTTATTTTTTATCAAGCGAGCAGCTTCATTACCAACACGTTGTAGCATGGGAGCATATTTACTTTTGGCTGCCTTATAACCAAAAGGATATACAAATGCTTGGCTGTAGCTGTGAAATGTTAAAAATGCCTCCAGATTGATACTAATCTCTTCTAGGAATGATATCACAGCTTGAGCTTCCAATTCTGAATTAGCTCTTGGACCATGATAGGTATCATGACAGGGATTCGATGAAGAACCTTTGGTATTCCATCCAATGTTGAAATTACGATTTAGATCAACACCAATACATGATGCCGATTTTGTTGTGGCACGATTTTTACGCCATAAACGATTTTTTCGACGACTATAGACATAGCCATCTGGATTAACCATAGGCATAAAGAACCATGATTTATTACGAATGTATTTGGGTTGATTTTCCCAATTACTCAATAACTGATTAATGATGTAAGTAACAGTGGCCGGTGAAATCCATTCTCTGGCATGAGTGCCGCCATCAATCCAAATTTTCTTATTATCACTAAGATTTTCCGAAATGCTGTAAAATAGGAAAAAATATAAACTAGAGTAATTGCAGATGATTTTTTGTAATTTCCATCAGAGGAAGCTGTAGTCAATGACAATGTGATGAATGTATGTTATGGTAGTTGATGTTTCTATTAAAATTAAAAAAAGGAAACTAATGCCAACATTTTGAAGACTCCCGAATTGGTACAATTCGATTTTATAGTTCCAATAAAGCCACCATGGTGCAATGGTTAGCATGCCCGTTTTGGATACAAAGGATCGTGGATTCAATCCCAGTTTCGATCGAATATGAAAAATTTTTTCTGTGGTAATATATCCCCTCTCAGTAATGCATGTAACATTTTTGAATGTTTCAATGCTTTTCTAAGTGATTACACAATAATGTGAAAAGCTGTTAAAACTCGGTTTATCCGTGAGATTAACATAGATTCGGGTAGGACTCACTGATAAGAGAAAAGTTTACCATTGTATAGTATCAGAATGGACCGAATAGTTTAAGTGATCTGCCACTAACCTACTTTCAAGGATGAGTTTTTCATTCAAATTTAGAATATACACAGGGAAAAGGGAGTAGTCGAAGATTAAGGTTGAGTTACATACCATGCGTTAATGCGTCCGTTGATTGAAAATTTGAATTTTCTCTTTGAAAGCAACAGTTTTGTTAGAGTGGTTCAAACTGAAAAATATCAACCCTTCCATCAACGCACGGATTAACACGTATGATATGTAACTCAACCTTTAGACTAGAAATCTTTTTCATGTTAGGACGAAAGACCCTAGAATCTGTTTATGGCTACTTAAGTGAATAAGTAGTTCAGATACCCAGCAAAAAAAGCGTCGCCAAAAAAGCAGTGGAAATGCTCTTTTTGGATCCGAAAGTGGTGAAAAATTGAAGCAGAAGCGATGAATTTAACACGGGATTGTCATAGGACGGATGTCCACCATTTCAACAACTGTTGCCCTGAATTTTCATCACTTCTTAAAGTGTGAAGCGAATCCAATGTTTTGGATGTGAATTAAGAAATTTTGTAATATATTGACGAATAAATAAATTTTAAAATTTTGTATGATTTTTAATGCATTATAACGATTGTGTAGAATGTTTGACATCAAATATTTTCAAAAAATCGCAATTTTTCTAAAAAGGATTTAGCAATTTTTACGGCAAAATTTAAATAATTTGCGTATTTTATTAATTCTTAAACCATTTTTAACCTTTTTGAAACAATAAAATTTTAAATTTCTCTTTAAAAATGTGAAAAAACGAGTTATAAAAAAATTGACTCAAATTAACTTCCTGTGCAGTTAAAATAAAGAACATCTTAGGGAAAACATTTATGGAAGTTCTTTTAAAGTTGTGCCTTTAGAAGAACTTCCAAATTTTTTTGCAGGGTAGTTTTCAGCGTTTTCGAGCATATCAAAGCTTTTGAATTGTTTGTTTTACAAATACTGTGGTTTCTGGTTTAGATGTACAAATTATCTTTTATTTATTTATTTATTTATCAGTTTTTATTCAGTAATACTAAGCCTTCATAGTCAAATATATTTGTATTAGAAAGTTTTAATAATCTGAATAGAAATGAATGTAATAAATTTAAATACAACTAGAAATTATTTAAAATAAATTAAAAGTATAATCTAATGATTTAATCATGATTGGCTCCCCAGCCATATGTAATGAAAAGAAAGATATACAAAAAATAAATCCCATTAGCAATCATGTAACAGCAACATTACGAATCAGAAAAGTGTCTGAATACTTTAATACGAAACACATTATTCGAGTGTGAGAAAATGCGCAGGTAAGGCATTCCAACATCTGGCCACACGAACAAAAAATGACCTTGCACCCTTGGCTGATAAGTCCCCGCTCTAACAAAGAAAAACACACTTTTTTGTCAAAATTCGTTTTTATTATTCAACATAGTTCCCTTCAAGAGCGATACAACGATTATAACGACCTTCAAATTTTTTTATACCATTTTGGTAGTACTCCTTCGGGTTTGCCTCAAAATAGGCCTCAGTTTCGGCGTTCACCTCTTCATTGCAGTCAAATTTTTTCCTTGCGAGCATCCTTTTAAGGTCTGAGAACAAGGAAAAGTAGCTGTGGGCCACATCTGGAGAATACGGTGGGTGGGGAGGCAATTCGAAGCCCAATTCATGAATTTTTGACATCGTTGTGGCACGGTGCGTTGTCTTGGTGGAACTACACTTTTTTCTTCTTCATATGGGGCCGTTTTGCCGCGATTTCGACCTTAAAACACTCCAATAACGCCATATAATAGTCACTGTTGATGGTTTTTCCATTCTCAAGATAATCGATAAAAATTATTCAATGCGCATCCCAAAAAACAGAGGCCATTACTTTGCCAGCGGACTTTTGAGTCTTTCCACACTTCGGAGACGGTTCAGCGGTCGCTGTCCACTCAGCCGACTGTCGATTGGACTCAGAAGTGTAGTGATGGAGCCATGTTTCATCCATTGTCACATATCGACGGAAAAACTCGGGTGTATTATTAGTTAACAGCTGCAAACACCGCTCAGAATCATCAACACGTTGTTTTTGGTCAAATGTGAGCTCGCGCGGCACCTATTTTGCACAGAGCTTCCGCATATCTAAATATTGATGAATGATATGACCAACACGTTCCTTTGATATCTTTAAGGCCTCTGCTATCTCTATCTCTATCTCGATCATCTTCATTTTACGGTCATTCAAAATCATTTTGTGGATTTGTTTGATGTTTTCGTCGGTAACCACCTCTTTCGGGCGTCCACTGCGCTCACCGTCCTCCGTGCTCATTTCACCACGCTTGAATTTTGCATACCAATCAATTATTGTTGATTTCTCTGGGGCAGAGTCCGGAAACTCATTATCAAGCCAAGTTTTTGCTTCCACCGTATTTTTTCCCTTCAGAAAACAGTATTTTATCAAAACACGAAATTCCGTTTTTTTCCATTTTTTCACAATATCAAAAGTTGCTTCACAAAAGACGCTCTATCTCACAAACTAATTGACTTACAGACGTCAAATTTTGACACGAATCATTTGAAGGTTGGCACTATATAAAAATATGCATTTAATACTAGCGACGCCATCTATGTGTCAGACCGGGGACTTATCAGCCAACCTGTTACTCAAATTTGCTTGCTTTGCTTACTGGTGAAATTAAAAATATTAACAATAAACTTTATTTTGGTATTTCAATAATTCTAAATATTTAATTATTAAATTTATATAACTAACATTCAATAAAAGATTTACACAATATCATCCAATATCTTTGGCAACTGCTTCAACCATGGCATAACCTTCCATAGCTGTTTGAATAATTTGTCTAGGAGGCAGAAGGAATACATAATCACCTGTATCTCTTAGCTCAATGGTATAGACGTATTTAGCTCCCAACGATGAGCATGCCCAATCATCAGCTCCACCTCCAGCGAGTATCAACAGAGAATGTCTAGAACCTACACGATATTTTCTACCAGTAATCTCTTTGATATTTCTGGCAGCTTGGTTACCTAAACGTTGTAGCAAACTGGCATATTTATATCTGGCTGCACGATGACCATAGGGATAAGTCAACAATTGACCATAACTGTGAAAAGAAAGAAACGACACAACATGGGGTTTTCTTTCTTCAAGAAAATTCACAATAGCTTTAGTTTCCATTTCGGATATAGGTGCATTCCCATGATAGTTTAATGTGCAGGGATTTTTCGATGAACCAACAGTATTCCAACCTATATTGATATATACGATTTATATCTACGCCTCTGCAACGAGATTTTCGATTGTTGGAACGATTTTTCCGCCATAGACGACTAATGCGACGACTGTAGACATAACCATCTGGATTTATCATTGGCATAAAATACCAAATTTTATTACGTATATATTCCGGTTGATCTTCCCAATTTCTAATTAGTGTTTCAATTATGAATGTCACAGTAGCTGATGTAATCCATTCGCGAGCATGTGTACCGCCATCTATCCAGATTCGAGCGGTACTTGGTTCCATTGTAATTGCAGAAATTCTGTAATTTACAAAAAATCCTTCAATAATTTTTTGTACCGAAGCGATTTATCTTGTGTATTTTGTACTTTCAAAATTTGAAAAAGTCGAATTTTCAGCATAAAGAGATTTGCGATTGGTTGAAGACTCTAAAGTCGGTTTTCAAGAATACGACTTCAACTTTAATGTCGATAGACCGAAAGTCAATTTTCGAATTTTGTATCTCTACACTGAACAAAATTTTTAGTAATTTCAAAAGTCATTTGTGTTTCATTTACAATATCCGTTTTTTTATATAGTGCATATATCTCAAGAACATTTCAAAAAGGTTTGGGGCTATCACTATGCTCTGAATAAGGGCTGGATGCAGGGCTGCCAATTTAGCCGATTTATCGGCATTTTGACGATTTTTTACTCAAAAAATAGCAAATGCCGATTTTCAGATTTTTGCCCAAAAATGACGATATTAGCTCCATTCAAAATTTTTGACTAGAAGCAGTTCGTTTACACGTTTAGAGCCAGCAAAATAGAGAATTCATTTGACAGTTGTCAGATAGAGAAATTGAAAGTTGTTGCTAGATATTGCATACAAGTAGGAGCTCTACCTCATTTTACATCTACAGTATTAGCATCACGGGTGCCACTCCTGCTATAAATAATCCACCAAAATTTGAAGAAAATTTTACAAAAATTCTACCAAATTAAACAAAAACAATTTTTTGAAGGGGTTGACCAAATTTTTGTGGTTAGTATATCCAAAAATATTGTTTGATTCAAAAGAAATGTTTTATATTGAATTTATAGAAAATTATGTTAAAATTTTATTTCTACAGAAAAATTTTCAAAATTTTATTTCTATAGAAAATTTCGTCAAAATTTTATTTCTACAGAAAATGTTGTCAAAGTTTTATTTCTATACAAAATGTTGTCAAAGTTTTATTTCTATACAAAATGTTGTAAAAATTTTATTTCTATAGAAAATTTTGTCAACATTTTATTTCTATAGAAAATTTTGCAAAAATTTTATTTCTATAGAAAATTTTGTCAAAATTTTATTTCTATTGAAAATTTTGCAAAAATTTTATTTCTATATAAAATTTTGTCAAAATTTTATTTCTATATAAAATTTTTCTGATTATTAATTTTGTTCGGCTTGAGTTTTTTTTTTTCAATATTTTCTGTGACCTCAAGCCGAACAAAATTAATAATCAGAATAATCATAAAATAGGTCAACAATACTCAAAAATACGTAAATATAAAATTTTGTCCAAATTTTATTTCTATAGAAAATGTTGTCAACATTTTATTTCTATAGATAACTTTCTCAAAACTTTATATCTGTAGAAAGTTGTTGCACATTTTTATTTCTATAGAACATTCTTGTAAAAATGTATTTCTAAGAAAATTTTTGCAAAATTTTATTTCTAAGAAAATGTTTGCAAAATTTCATTTCTATAGAAAATTTCGTCAAAATTTTATTTCTGTAGAAGATTTTGTTAAAATTTTATTTCTATAGAAAATTGTACCTCTTAATTTCATTTCTATAGAAAATTTCGTCAAAATTTTATTTCTGTAGAAGATTTTGTTAAAATTTTATTTCTATAAAAATTGTACCTCTTAATTGGAGAGTCAATCAATAAATGTTTTATGGTCAAATTTTGGAATATTGGGCAACACATAGTAAAGATATTTTTTTTTATTTAAAAAAATTATATTATTTGTTGAATTGCACAGCATAACATGCATACATTTTTTATGTATGCATGTTATAAAACCTGAATTCATTATTTTTTTGTTGTTGTTTTTTTGTTGTGTTAATTTTCTGTTCTTTATATAAAATAAATACTTTTATTTTTAACCAAAAAATTAGTTTGGTTTTAATATTATTAATGGAAGTGACGATTACGACAATTTCTTGGGAAAAAATTGACGATTTTTCTTGAAATTTTATTGGCAGCCCTGGCTGGATGATTTTAGTTTTTCCGAAAGTGTATTGAACACCGTACCAAACTGTTAAGAGTACATTTATAAAGATTGTTTTACAATATACAGAAATGCTGGCAGCATTACTAAGAGATTTATGTTATGTTAGGAAAATTGATTGTGATTTAACGCCGGCAATGAGGAATGTCTGAACCACTGTAAGTTTGTGTATCTATCAGTGGTCGGCACAAGATCCTTCTCGTAGCAATATAGAGCTAATATTTTTTTGTATTTCGACCACTACAGCGAAAAGCAAAACACTGCAAAGCGAATATCATTCTACACACAAAAAAATTTCACGAAAAAATTTCCAATTAAAATTTTAATTGAGTTTTAAAAAATATTCAATTAAAAATTTAATTGATTCAACAAATTTTTTAATTGAAACAAAAATCAATCACAAAAATAATAGTATCAATTAATTTTTTAATTGGATCAATTAACTTTTTAATTTACCTTCAATTAATTTTTTAATTGATACTATCATTTCTGTGATTGAAGACATTTCAATTAAAAATTAATTGGATCAATTAATTTCGTGATTGAATCAGAAAAAATTTTTGTGTGTGTAAAGTAAGTATACGAAGAGAAAAAGTTTCGATATATTAACGAAATGTGTCGTTAAAAGTCAGCCAATGAAACAAATTCGTTAATACAACGAAATTTTTCGTTATTATAACGAATTTTCTGTTAATCAACGCAACGTTTCGTACTATTAACGAATATTTTCATTGTATTAATGAAAATGTTTCATTATATCAATGAAAATTTTTCGTTGGCTGAATTTTAATGAAATTTTCTTTCGATGGTTCTTTCGTGGTTAACCAAAAATTCATTTTTTTTACTATCCTGAATTGGTTAATTTATGTTCCATTATTTACAGGTAGTAGGGTTCAGATTAATAATGTTTAAGAAATATTTCACAGATCAAATGCAAATTATCTCACAAATATTTTGCGTTTGGAATGTTTTCTTATGCTATATAAAATATTATCATAAACGAAGTTTGTTTCCCTAAAACAAATATGTATATTGGTGATCGCTACAGTTTGGCCAAAAAATAACCTCAATAGGAAAAAATTGATTATTTACAATTTAAATAAATATCAGTGTTTTGTTTTATTTTTATTAAATAAAGGTTCTTTAAAAGTAGTTAAAATACAATTATTGTGCATATTTACAATAATATATGCTACTTAAAATAAATTCACAAATGCTCAAATATCTTAAATATAAAAATGTTTACATTAACAAAAAAATGTTAATGTGTCAATATTATATATTTTGCTTAAACGCAAAGTAGTTCTTTTTATTATGGGCGGGAGAAAGTACACTGGCATTTGTATACACTTGAAATTATTAATCAAATAATGACAATTTGAATTAACAAAGTTAATTGCAAATGAATTTAATTAATCCAAAAATATTTCCAAAGTGCCAAATACAATTTTAATTGCATTTGGAAAATTTGGCTATTAAAGAAAAATAATTGCTTCACTTATTTTTTATAAAAACAAATTTCAATCGTATGAATTCAAACAATTCAATTAAAGTTTTTTTAAATTGGCGACGGTAATTGATTATTATTCCATTGATTGAAGCAATTTCAATAAAAAAAATTAATTGGTTCAATTAATTTCGTGATTGATGACAAAATTCATCTTCTTTGTGTAAATGATTTTTGGTTTGAAGCAATCATTTTTTTCATTAAATTTTTTATTTCTAATTTTATAAAAATATTATTTTTATTGCAAAAGTTGTCTTTAATATTTTATTTTGTAAGTGTATGATAGTTTATATTATGGCCTGGGCCACTGTATCGGCCACAATATAACCTTCTATCGCTGTTTCCAAAATCAATGATGGTGGCAATACAAAACCAAATTGTCCTCGATCTCTCAGTTCAATGGTATAAACATATTGTGTACCCAAGGCAGCTCGGGTCCAATCATCCGAACCACCACCAGCAATACCCAATACTTCATGGGTTACCGAAGCTCTATATGTCTCACCAGTTTTCTTTTCGATACGTTGTACAGCAGTATTGGCTACTCGCTGTAGCACTCCAGAATCTCTTACTTTAACTGCCTTATAGGCCCAGGGATAGACCACCATTTGACCATAACTATGATACGTCAAATATGCATCCAAATTATATTTTCTTTTCGATAAAAATTTAACAACAGCATCTGTTTCCAATTCCGAACCGGGAGCTTCTCCACGATATGTATCACTGCAGGGATTTGTCGATGATCCATAACCATTCCAACCAATATCAAAGTTACGATTTAAATCGACACCCAAACATTGTGAACGTTTTGCTATTGAACGATTTTTACGCCATAAACGATTTACTTTGCGACTGTATTCATAGCCATCAGGATTCATTACGGGCATAACATACCATGTCTTTTTTCGTATATAATCTGGATGTTCTTGCCATTTTGACATTAATTGATAGAGTATAAAGGTGACTGTGGCTGGACTGATCCATTCGCGGGCATGTATACCGCCATCAATCCAAATTTTCTTATAAGTTTTAGGATTTTCGGAAATTCTGTAAAACATAATAATGTTGTTTTTTGTTTTTCTTATAAATCATAGATGACAGATTATATTATATATAGATAGATGGCAAGAAAAAAACCGACACTTATGGACAAAAATATCAATTTTTGTTTTTAACAGTATTTTAGTCACACAGATATTAGATTTGAAGGAATGTGAAAGACAGACAAATGATTTAGTTAATATACAATAATTTTATTATTTTTAATCACACATAGGTAGTTAGTGAAGGTGCAATAGTAAAAGTGCTATAAATTATCAACACACAGAGAAAAGATTTAAAATATAGACATTGCAGTAAATAAAATTATACAAAAGAAGACGCTATAAAAAAAGAAAAATCAATTACAAATGTTGATCTTTTGCCTAATCGGCTTTAAATCAATTGTTAAATTCGAATAATCGATTTTGATATTGGCCAAAAACGACTGACATACACGATTGCCCTCGACCCAAAAATAATCTACCAAAACTTGAAGAAAATTTTACCAAGAAAAAACTACCAAATAAAAAATTGTAATTAGCACTCTTTGATTTCTATATAAAATTTTGTTAAAATTTTATTTCTATATAAAATTTTGTTAAAATTTTATTTCTATATAAAATTTTGTTAAAATTTTATTTCTATAGAAAATTTTGACAAAATATTATATCTAAAGAAAATGTAAAAAAATTTATTCTATAGAGAATTTTGTCAAAATTGTATTGATTTGTCAAAATTTTATTCCGAGAGAAGTTTTTGTCAATATTTTGTTGCTAGAGAAAATTTTATCCAAATTGTATTTTGATAGAATTTTTTGTCAAAATGTTATTTCTTATATTTCATGTTAGCCTGATACCGAAACAGGCAATTAACGTCCAAATGCATTATATCTAATTTTACAATTATTAATCGAGCTCTATGATATAGTCCCCATATAATCATGGTCCTTAATCTAAATCTGTCCATAAAGCTCGATTAATAATTGTAAAATTAGATAAAATTTTATTTCGATAGACTAAAATAATCTACATTTGAAGAAAATTTTACCAAAAAACTACCAATTTTTATTTCTATAGAAAATGTTGACAAAATTGTATTTCTATAGAAAATTTTGACAAAATTTTATTTCTATAGAAAATTTTGACAAAATTGTATTTCTATAGAAAATTTTGACAAAAGTTTATTTCGATAGAAAATATCAAAATTTTTAATCTATAGAAAAATTTGTCAAAATTTTATTCCTAGAGAAAAATTTGTCAAACTTTTGTTCCTAGAGAAAATTTTGTTAAAATTGTATTTTGATAGAAATTTTTGTCAAAATTTTATTTCGATAGAAAATTTGTGAAACATCTTAGGTGGAGAGGAATCTTTTGAAAAATCTACCATTTTTGGTAGAATTCTACCTACTGTGGCAACCGTGCTAACATGTATCACACAGAGAAGGAATATGATCAACTAAAACATGCTTCAAAGCATAATGGTATTTTTAAACAGGAAAAATGTACAATTTTTGTAGCAAACATATTTTTTTCGTCCAAAAATAACTCGACTTCAAGTAGAAAGCCAAAGCGTATTTAAGATACAATCTTGAAAGAGAATGCTTTTATCTTTATAGCAAAAGTAAAAAATGTTCGAATTTAAATGCGCGGTGCAGGTTTTTTATACCCACCACCATAGAATGGTGACGGGGGTATAATAAGTTTGTCATTCCGTTTGTAACATATCGAAATATCGATTTCCGATTATATAAAGTATATATATATTCATGATCAGGGAGAAATTTTAAGACGATATGTGCATGTCCGTCTGTCTGTTGTAATCACGCTACAGCCTTCAATAATGGCGCTATCGTCCTGAAATTTGACACAGATTAGTCTTTTGTTTGCAGGCAGGTCAAGTTCGAAGATGGGCTATATCGGTCCAAGTTTTGATATAGTCCCCATATAAACCGACCTCCCGATTTGGGATCTTGGGCTGATAAAAACTGTAGTTTTTATCCAATTTGCCTGAAATTGGAAATTTAGAGATATTTTGGGTCCATAAAAAAGTGTACCGAAAATGGTGCCATGTTTTGGTATAGCGCCCATATGGACCGATTTCCCGATTTTGCTTCTTGGGCGTCTAGAAAGTGTATTTTCTATTCGATTTGCCTGAAATTGGAAATCTAGAGGCATTCTAGGACCATAAAGAGGTGTGCCGAAAATGGGGTGTACCGGTCCATGTTTTGATATAGCCCCCATATAGACCGATCTCCCGATTTTACTTCTTGGGCTTCTATAATCCGTAGTTTTAATCCAATTTACCTGAAATTTGAAATCTAGAGGTACTCTAGGACCCTAAAGACATGTACCGAAAATGGTGAGTACCGGTCCATGTTTTGATATAGCCACCATATAGACCGATCTCCCGATTTTACTTCTTGCTCTTCTAGAATCTGTAATTTTTGCCTAGCTTGCCTCAAATCGGAAATCTAGAGGTACTCTAGGACCCCAAAGACGTGTACCGAAAATTGTGAGTACCGGTCCATGTTTTTATATAGCCCCCATATAGACAGATCTCCCGATTTTATTTCTTTGGCTTCTAGAATCCGTAGTTTTTACCCAATTTGCCTAAAATTTGAAATCTTGAGGTATTCTAGGAAAATAAAGAGATGTGCCGAAAATGGTGATTACCGGACCGTGTTTTGATATAGCCCCCACATAGACCGATCTCCCGATTTTACTTCGTGGGCTTCTAGAATCCGTAGTTTTTACCCAATTTGCCTGAAATTGGAAATCTAGAGATATTCTAGGAAAATAAAAAGATGTGCCGAATATATTGAGTATCGGTACAGTTTTTGATATAGGCCCCTTCAGTGCTGCCGCTACTACTTCAATCGAAGTATTTTGCTTCATTTTCACAAAATTTACTTCGTCACTCCTTCTTTCAAAAATCTGCTTCACTTTTTGTTCTGCTTCAAATTTTTAAATTTTTCCCCATATTACCTAATTGTTTTTCCTATTCCTTTAATT
This sequence comes from Haematobia irritans, assembly GCF_050003625.1. Lineage (NCBI taxonomy): Eukaryota > Metazoa > Arthropoda > Insecta > Diptera > Muscidae > Haematobia > Haematobia irritans. The sequence continues at coordinate 166,565,939 of NC_134399.1, read as the reverse complement.
ACGATGAACATAGCGGTTTTAATCATTGAATTATTAACCGATGTGGACCAATTTTTGCATAGTTGTTAGATACCATATACTTACACCATGTACCAAATTTCAGCTGGATCGTCCCCGCAAGCCAAATTTGGGGATCCGTTTATATGTGGGCTATACGTAAAAGTGGACAGATATGGCCCATTTGCAATACCATCCGACCTACATCAATAACAACTACTTGTGCCAAGTTTCAAGTCGATAGCTTCTTTCGTTCGGAAGTTTCAACAGACGGACGGACAGACGGACATTCTCAGATCGACTCAGAATTTCACCACGACCCAGAATATATATACTTTATGGGGTCTTAGAGCAATGTTTCGATGTGTTACAAACGGAATGACAAAGTTAATATACCCCCCCCCCTATGGTGGAGGGTATAATAAAATGAATTCTATTGTTTGTTTTCAAAAATGTATGCTACTTCAATTTTATTCAATCTACTCCACTTTTTTCCAAAATCTACTTCACTCAATTTGTCACTAGCGGCAGCACTGGGCCCCTTATAAACCCTCCGATTTGGGGTCTAGATTCTAGAACTACAATTAAATGTGCTGAATACTGTGTGTATGCTTTCATGTTTTGGTATAGCCCCCATTACACCGAACTCCCTAGGGTTTCTAGAAATTGTAGTTTTTATCCGATTTGCCAGAAATTGCAAATATACGGGCATTTTAGACCCATAACAAAGTGTATATGATTTAGTTTTATCGGTCCATTTGGTAAGGCCTCCATATAGACCGATTTCACTTATTGAGGGTATCGAAGGCGCACTGATCATGAAAATTGCTTGAAACTGAATGCAAAATTTCCAGATTTTACTTCTCGTAGCCATTTAAATAATTGGGATGATAATTCACAGATTTTAGTTTTCAAATCAAGGCGTTATTTCATCATTTTCTTGCACTTACAAGAGATGCTTATGATTCCACTAAAACTCAAACAAAAAATGGTTCTTATAAATTCAGAATCTGGTCTAGTCTTCATAGGTAAAATCTTTACATTTATCTGTGGGAAGCTTACTGGTTGAACTGATCAGCTTGGGAAAATATTTGTCATCAAACCCTCCTGAAATTTTCAAATGAAACTATTATATTTGATTCATGGTGGTGGGTATTTAAGATTCGGCCCGGCCGAACTTACTACTGTATATACTTGTTTTAAGTACAGTTCAGTTGCTAAGGTAATAAAATCTTTGAGCTTGTGATAATAAATTTATTTTCGTTAGTGTACAGTTATATTAAAGATGTGACAGATGCGTTTATGAAGAATTTACCTTTTTCTTTAGCTTTAGGGTTCGTAGCAAAGTAATTTTTCCTCAATTAAATTTCCAGGAAAATTGACTTTTTGGATGTTCTCATTTCAATATTAAAACATATTTCTATAATCTCTTATCGCTTTATGTATTCTGTATGTACAAAAATCATCGTTATCATAAATACTTGACACATGTGCGGTTTGTATTTTTATACCCTCCGTCGTAGGATGGAGGTATACTAACATTGTCATTCCGTTTGAAACGTGTCGAAATATTGTTCTGAGAACCTACAATATTCGTGGTGAAATTATGAGTTGATGTAGTGATGTCTGTTGGTTCGTCCGCCTGTTGAAATCACGTTAACATCCGAATGAAACAAGCTATCAACTTGAAAACTGACATAAGTAGGTGTTATTGATGTAAAGGGTGTTTTTTAAGAGTTTTTTTTCTGCTGTCTGACAGCTGTTTTGACAGTTTAAAGTGACGCCCCTACTCAGTAAAGTTTGGCAAATCATCATGAATAGGTTAAATCCAGAATAACGCTTCCAAATCATATAATCATATGCGCCGATAATTCAGTAATTGACCGCTTAATCAATTAAACGAAGATCAGTTTTTTATCGCAATATTCTCTTCAGGGATGAGGCAAATTTTTGGTTGAATGCCAACAAGCAAAATTGCCGTATTTGGAGCAAAGATAATCCATAAGGCGTTCAAGAATTACCAATGCATCCTGATAAATGTCTATAGTCTGGTGGAATCATCGGTCCTTATTTCTTTAAAAATGAGAAACGACGATGCGTTAGCGTGAATGGAAATCGATCAATTAGAATCATGATCAATGAATTTTTATTGCCAACAGGATGGTGCCACTTGTCCTACAGCGGGCGAAACAACGGACTTATTGAAAGATCATTTCAACGACAACATCATTTCGAGAAATAGACCGGTGAATTGACCTCCGCGTGCGTGTGATTTGACGCCACTCGTTTATTTTTTGTAGGGATATCTGAAGTCATTGGCTTACGTGGATAAACCAGCAACGATTGACGCTTTGTAAATCAATATCCAATGTGTAATTGTGAAATACATCCTCAAATGTTTGAAAAGGTGGTTGGAAATTGGACCTCCAGAAGTACCTTTGACAAAATAGACGTTGTGGCCATATGTCTGAAATTATATTTAAATGTAAAATGACAAGAAAATATATTCCAAATAATTTTTTTTGCCATTTCGTAAGTTTGGCAAGTGTTTTATTTAAATTTCAAATCAGTTAGGTCTTAGACCCTTTTAGATCGGAAGGTATTGCAAATATCCCTATTGAACCACTTTTGGGTATAGCCCCAATATAAATCAATCACCCGTTTTTACTTCTGCAGTCTCCTGGTGGGTCTAGTTGAAATTCAGTATCTGCCATCATGTCAAAATTCGTCCATTCACTCCAAATAATTCGATAGTGGATGACAGTCTTTAGTAGAATTTTGCATGCAATCTATTATGGAGGGTATATAAGATTCGATCTTGCTGGACTTTCACCCGAATATACTTGTTTGTTTTAATTTTTTCGCAGCGAATGTGGTCGAATCCGTAGACTTTGTTTTAATATTCCCTAGACTTTGTTATGAATTTTGCAATGATTTCTAGGCCTTACTAATAGTAAATCTCAACATTTGCGATTTGATTTTAGATGAGTTTCGACCAGAGCAGAACATGATTATTTGACGTATTGAATCGTCAATGTCGCTTAAAGTAAAAGCAAAGAAGCATAACTAAGGAAAAAATTGAAAATTACATATTTCATTATTTGAAGTATTGATAGTGAATGTAATTGCAATTTAAAGCTATTGTGAATGACTACAATTGTGAATTAATGACATAATATCAATAAAAGTGGTGAACTTGGACACATGCCTAAAAACAGAAACACTTCATTGGACTGTGGAATTTCGAAAAAAATTATTAAAACGTAACTACAGACAAATACGAGGGCGGTTCGGAAACTTCTTAGCCTATCAATGAAAGAGAATAATATTTTATTTTTCAATATAATCTCCTGAAACTTCAATATGTACACTTAGTCCAACGCTTTTCTAGCAATTCTATCCCTTGATTAAAATGGTTTTCCTCAAGGTCTTCAAAATAGTGGCTTACAACTGTAATTGCATCTTCATTTGAGGTAAAACGCTTGCCAGCAAGGACTAAATGGACTCGATCATTTGAGATGCCCATGATATTAGCAATTTCACGCACTTTTATTCGTCGTTCATTTAATATCATATCATGCACTTTGGCTACAAATTCTGTTGTTGTTGCTGTTTTTGGACGTCCACTACGTGGTTCATCTTCAATGCTTGTATGACCACGTTTAAATTCAGCAACCCAATTTTTTATTGTTGCATATGAAGGAGCACATTCGCCGAACAGATTCACCATATCATTATGAATTTCTTGTCCCTTTTTTATGTACATATTTAATGACAGCACGCATTTCTAATTTTTTCATTGTAAAAAAATTGCGGATGCGTCTTTTTCTATGTGAAGGAGTTGCCAGATCGAAACAAAATTTAACATGTGTTCATAACAGAGATGGAAGTTTCCAAAACGTTTAATTTTTTCTGTTTATACCGTGCTTTTTGTGCTAGGCTAAGAAGTTCCCGAACTGCCCTCGTAATTTTTTTTTGCAATAAAAATAAGTTAGTTTAACTCCGGACTTTTTTCTGTGTAGATAGCCGTTTCTTATTACTAATAAGGTATTGTAATGGGACAACGACTTGTATGTGAAGATGCGGATGCTGCCACTTCCACAAAGCTGTATATAGGTGTTATTGACGTAAAGGGTGTATATCCGTCTGTATCCTATTCAAGAGATTTTTCCCGAAATATGGCCAATCGCGTATTTACAAACCCATTAGATGATAAAAAATGTTTTTTTTGTCTTCAATCACTCAATAGGTAAAAAAATTTTTTGGTCAGATTGCTTCAATTGAAATGATAATATCAATGACGAGTGTCAATTAAAATATTAATAGATATAATTAAAATATTAGTTGGATCAGTTAATTTATATGATAGATTTTTGTTTTGATTAAACTTTTTAATTTAGTTTTTAATAACATATTTTTATAATTTTAATTGAATATGAAAACATATTCAGTGAGAAATGCTACTATTAAAAATTTTTTATTAATACAATCGATTAAAGAAATAATTAAATCATTTTCCTAATATGATCCGACCACATATAAAAATGTTAGATATAATCTTTTGTCTGCTATTGTGTCTTATGGCTCAATCATAGCATTGATGTGTGCATAAATTCATATATATTACATAGCACTTACTCGACTCCATGCTTCTGGGCCCCTGAAGTTATCTTACTGACCTTTCTCAATGCTATTTGTCGATCATATACCCGTAAAGTTCAAGGTCATTATTTTTTTCTTTTCTGTTTATCATTATCTTCAAGTTATGTGTATGTATTTGTTTATATAGAATTTTTCAAATGTACAATTATGTTTATTTGCTACAATGATTTTTTATTTTATATTTGTTATCGCCTGTTATTTTGTTGATTACATTGTACATTATTTTTCTGATTTGTTGCTCAAACAAATTATGCATATTTTGTAATTAAATGTTAGTGACAAATTGAATGCGTAATTTAATTAGTATACTAAACATGGTGAAAAAGTTTATTGCGCTTTTTAGGCAATTTTAGATAACCAAACAAAACAAGAATAATTTTGTATTTCTTCGACTAGTTATAAGATCCATATTTTTATCATCAAACTGGAAAAACATAATAAAGAGTAAGAAAAATAAAAAAGTACATACGAAAAACATTTTTTGACTTTAGTCATACACGCACAGAAAAAATATGTTTGGACATTGTTGCCGCATCCACTTAATGCTTATCTAGAGTATGTAATTGTCGCGAAAACCATGTATTTTGTCTTTGTAAAAATAATTTTCGAGCCGAGAAAAGTATATGTTAGCAATCAGGGCTGTGGAGCCGGAGTCGGAGTCGGAGTCTTGGAGTCGGAGTCTGAAGATTTTGCTGGAGTCGGAGTCGTAAAAATTTTGCTCGACTCCGACTCCGGCTAAACCAATTTTTTTAAAACACTTCACATTTTTGTAACTAAGCAAGTTTTTACGCAAATTAGTTTCCATTGCGTTATTCATTCGATCAATGTACAGTATGATTGTAAATGAAAATCAACTTCCAATTACGGCTATCTTTTTATGTTTCCTAGAATGTTAGACTAGCAGATGGGCTGAATCGATCCATTTTAATGCCCATATCAATTTATTTGAAATATTTCGAACAATCGAAATTATTTTTTTAAATTTTATTTTAAGGCCATATACATACATGTGGAATATTGACAGAAAATTTTTTCAAAGTTGTTTTTTATAGAAAATTTTGTCAAAATGTTATCTCTATAAAAAGTTTTGTCAAAATTTTATTTCTATAAAAAATTTATTCAACATTTTATTACTATAGAAATATTTTTTTCGATAGAAAATTTAGTCAAAATTTCATTTCTATAGAAAATTGAGTCAAAATTTTATTTCTATAGAAAATTAAGTCAAAATTTTGTTTCTATAGAATATGTTGCAAAATTTTATTTCTATTGATAATTTTATTTCTATAAAAATTTAAGTCAACATTTTATTTCTATAAAAATTTAAGTCAAAATTTTATTTCTATAGAAAATTTTGTCAACATTTTATAGTAATAGATTTTTTTATTAGAAAATTTGGTCAAAATTTTATTTGTATAGAAAATTTTGTCAAAATGTTATTTCTATAAAAAATTTAGTCAAAATTTTGTTTCTGTAGAATATTTTGCAGAATTTTATTTACTACCCAAAATTTTTTCTAAAATTGTATTTTTATTGATAATTTTTTCAAAATTTTATTTCTATAAGAAAAAATTGTCAAATTTTAATTCTAAAGCAAATTTTCTCAAAATTTTTTTTCTTACTGATGCTCACTGATACTCACTGCTATAAAAAATGTATTCAAAATTTTATTACTATATAAATATTTTTTTCTATATAAAATTTAGTAAAAATTTTATTTCTATAGAAAAGTTAGTCAAAATTTTGTTTCTATAGAATATTTTGCAAAATTTTATTTCTATAGAAAATTTTGCAAAATTTTGTTTGTTACACAATTTTTTTTTAAATTGTATTTCTATTGATAATTTTTTCAAACTTTTATTTCTATAAAAAAATTTGCCAAATTTTATTTCTATAAAAATTTTATTCAAAATTTTATTTCTATAGAAAATGTAGTCAAAATTTTGATTCTGTAGAAAATTTTGCAAAATTTTATTTCTATTTCATATAGGTATATATTTTATTTACTAGACAAAAATTTTTCCGAATATGTATGCTCACTGATATTCACTGCTAAGTCGAAAACTTGTAGAAATGACTCAAATTTTCAAATTTTTCAATGAATGAATCATAAATGCATTTTTGCGAAATTGTCTAAACAATTATAAATATTTCCCAAATATTGCCCGAGATTTTGTAGAAGCCTGATTTGAGATTTTATCAAAATGTAGATCTAAATACAAAGTTGTGCAGAGTATATTATAATCGGCCCGCCCGACTTTAGACTTTCCTTGTATTTTTATTTTTTGTTAAAATTGCGTTACGTCCCATAACGTTAGATTTAAATTTTAAGTACATAGATATACATAGATATATACAATTTTGTCTAAATCGATTCAGATTCAAATTCATGCATATGGGAATATAAACCTTTATATAGCTCGCAACAAATTTAAAGGATTTGAGATAGTATCAATAATTTTGGTCCACAAATACATATACTGTTGGTATCTTCTCATATAATGATGGGTATTTATATCATTATTTTATTTATTAAACATTGCCCTAAATTTGAAATATAGAGTTCAATTGGCATCTAATGTGAAATTAAGACCTTTTTTGCACACATAAATAAATACGCTACTTTATATCGATCCACTTACGGTACCCCCACAATAGAACTACAAATTAGTGGTATTAAAATGAGATTTAGTTATATTACCCGGAGTCGACTCCGGAGTCGGAGTCGAGCTGATGAAAAATGCTGGAGTCGGAGTCGGAGTAGAGCAAAATTGGCTCGACTCCACAGCACTGTTGGCAATAAGCATTTAAATAGTTCTCAAATGCCGCAAACACGTTATATTATTTAAATGATTGAATTTGAGACCATTACATGGTCGGGAAAATCATGTACCTGATTTGTACCCAATTTGTTTACTTTTTTGCAGAGAAAAAAGTATTTTTATAGGTTACGTATAGACATGCCCAGAACCATTACATGGCCATAAAGACCATGTACATTGTTTTCGTGACCATTTAATTTTTTAATTTTTGTATTGCATCGAAAAGAATTTTATAAAAACATTGAGCAGGTATACACGATTTTCATTTTGCGCGTCAGTCGTGTGTTGATTGTTTCTTGGAATGGACGGAGAATACGGAATTACTGTGTTTTGTGTTAATTTATTTATTCAGAAGTGGCACGTGGTTTTATGTGAACATAAAAAGGAAAGTGTTATTGAAAAAAAATGTACCTGTTTTTTGTTTGCAGTTACATGATGTGTGCTTTGGTACATTTGATGGGAACGACGTAAATATGGAATGATTACTTATTGTTGAAATTTAACCAAAATAGAGTGTGTAAAAGTATGTGATGTTTGCTTGCACGACATTATAAATACAAATAAACAATGAATTAGTTTATAAATAAATAAAAACTAATAAGTTAATTTTGTGTTTTCTCAAGTGGCGTTCTTTTTCAACGACGAAAAAAGTTTTTTCATAAAGATCAAAACATTTTAGGTTGTGACCATGTTCTTTTAATTGGAAGAAAAACATTTGACGAATACCATAACATTTTAGATCGTGACCATTGTCTTTTAATGGAAACAAATTTGTTTTTATCAATATAATAACATTTTAGATGAGGACAATTTTATTTTTCTTAGAACCATGTTCACTGAGCCAACATGGTCGGCGAAAAATAGCTCCTATCATATTATTTTGCGCTTCGAATATGATTGTGACAATCATGTTTTTTTCTCTGCGTGTAAATTAATTGGTCAAATTCCCTTCAAAAAAATGTGGTTGTTCTTCTTAAGTCATTACTTCCAAATTGGTCTTCTAGAGATAGACTTAACAGGTTGGCTGATAAGTCCACGGTCTGACACATAGATGGTGTCGCTAGTATTAAATGAATATTATTTTTATATAGTACCAACATTCAAATGATTCGTGTCAAATTTTGACGTCTGTAAGTCAATTAGTTTGTGAGATAGAGCGTCTTTTGTGAAGCAACTTTTGTTATTGTGAAAAAATGGAGAAAAGAATTTCGTGTTTTGATAAAATACTGTTTTCTGAAGGGAAATGATGACTTTCTTGATAATGAGTTTCCGGACTCTGCCCCAGGGAAATCAACAATAATTGATTGGTATGCAAAATTCAAGCGTCGTGAAATGAGCACGGTGGACGGTGAACGCAGTGGACGTCCGAAAGAGGTGGTTACCGACGAAAACATCAAAAAAATCCACAAAATGATTTTGAATGACCGTAAAATGAAGTTGATCGAGATAGCAGACGCCTTAAAGATATCAAAGGAACGTGTTGGTCATATCATTCATCAATATTTGCATATGCGGAAGCTCTGTGCAAAATGGGTGCCGCACGAGCTCACATTTGACCAACAACAATAACGTGTTGATGATTCTGAGCGGTGTTAGCAGCTGTTAACTCGTAATACACCCGAGTTTTTCCGTCGTATGTGACAATGTGTCACTACACTCCTGAGTCCAATCGACAGTCGGCTGAGTGGACAGCGACCGGTGAACCGTCTCCGAAGCGTGGAAAGACTCAAAAGTCCGCTGACAAAGTAATGGCCTCTGTTTTTTGGGATGCGCATGGAATAATTTTTATCGATTATCTTGAGAAGGGAAAAACCATCAACAGTGACTATTATATGGCGTTATTGGAGCGTTTGAAAGTCGAAATCGCGGCAAAACGGCTCCCTATGAAGAAGAAAAAAGTGTTGTTCCACCAAGACAACGCACCGTGTCACAAGTCATTGAGAACGATGGCAAAAATTCATGAATTGGGCTTCGAATTGCTTCCCCACCTACCGTATTCTCCAGATGTGGCCCCTAGCGACTTTTTCTTGTTCTCAGACCTTAAAAGGATGCTCGCAGGGAAAAAATTTGGCTGCAATGAAGAGGTGATCGCCGAAACTGAAGGGAACTATGTTGAATAATTAAAAAATGCGTTTTTCTTTGTTAGACCGGGGACTTATCAGCCAACCTGTTAATTTTCACTTCAAAAGAAGTTTTTTGAGGTGATATATAAACATTTTCTGAATTTTACTCTGCATAAAAATCATCATTGACAAATAAAACAACAGAAATTTCCAAAAAAAATATTCAAAAAGTGCACCGATCCATTTCTCGGCAGACGTAGAATTTGCGATAAGTATTATTCAAAAAGTCTTTACGTAGAAATAAATGGCGAAAAAGTTAAGAAAATTTGGCTTCCACCCTTTGACATGTCCATGTAAACGTCATTGCTTCTGAGCCAATTTTGCACGACGTCCGGATCAAAAAAGACCATTTTCACTACTTTTTTGGCGACGCTTTTTTGCTGTGGTTTTATAGAAATATTTGGAGAGTTTAATCCCTATACTCGAAACGTACAAGAAGTAAAATCGGACAAAAATACCGACTTCTCTGATTTCATGGAATCAATTCGGAGGATCAGGCTAAAAGGGGAATATGGACTTATTATGTGTATAGGTGGCGCATCTAATCGCGGCCCCAAACAACTCTGCATTTCAAATTTCAGACAAATTGGCTTCGATCATTGAATCTTCTATGCCGTAAAGAAGATTGAACTTGAAAACAGTGGCACCAAAAGTGTCATTCATAACAAAAGGTGGCTCACTGATTTTAAAAAGATGCCACATTTTTATAAAGAACAAAATACAGCGAAACCTCTCAAACTTGAGCATTATGGAAACCGGACAATTGTCATGAGACGTTTGCTACACATTAACATAAGCCTCTCGTAACTGGAATAGTTTTACTATAAAATTATTATTTATTTATTTTTAATCAAACTAATAAAAATTGAAAACAATTAATTATTAATCAAGTATATTTTTTATGTCGAATTCTGTGTTTGATATATATCATTTCGTAATTGAAGTAATTAATTAATTAAAACATTAATATTGGATAAATTAATTTAGTAATTGAATCAGGAACAAAATTATCTTTGTATTTACAGAAAATTTTTACAAAGTTTTATTTTTCTAACCAAAATTCTCGAAATTTCATTTTCTTAGACCAATTATTGCGGTTTCATTTTCTCATAAAATTCGGTCGAATATGTTTGAGCATATACATTTTCTTTTGAGTTCATGGAATCTTTTTCCTATTATACCAAAATAAAATTCAAATTCATTGTAGTTTTTTTTGCAATTTTAATCTTTAAAGACTATTTAAAGCATTTCCTCCCTTAAAAAAGTATAAAGCTAATGAAACTTAAGTTGCACATCATTAAAAAATATCCGCATTTTTTATAATAAGGAAATGCTGATAAGTTACACGAAATTGTTTAATATGAATACATCACAAACGTTTCCATGTAGTATAAATGTAGATTTTGCAAGCCTAAAACAATTCCGAAAAGCACACAATTACAAGCGAAACAGAAAGTTTTCATTGTCGGTTTCAGTTTAATCATAATTGCATCAGTAACACGCCATGAAAATGTATCTGCAAAGAGCGGGGCTGTGGGTGTATATGATCTTGAATTGTCGATAGCAGTGTTGTTTGCATGTTTTCCCGAAATTTGTTTTTATTTCATTTTTATTCTTGTTAATTGTGTTATTGACATTTATTATTTTCTTTTTCCACAAACACATACACATACAAACATGCACTACTTTATCATTAAATAATAAAACGACAATTAATTAAGTGATTTTTTCAATTAGTCAAATGTTAGATAGTGGTGGGGTGGTGCATGAGGTGTGGGTTAGAAGATTGTATGTATGGATGGGCTGTATTATGGCATCATTCTATTACTACGAGTACATTCAATTCAGTTAATGGACCAGTACGTGACTACAAGTGCCAATGGTGTCCATGGAATTTCTACAACTCACTTACCTTAAAACCTTCAAGTCTCTGCCTTCAGCTGTTTTACCAATGGTATAGAGTCTACATATGTTAGGGAATTTACCACGAATTTCTCTCATGAAAGCGTAAATTGTTTCAAGATCGTGATAATCTTTCCAATGGATACCACTACGGGCAGCTTTTTCTGAAAACAAAAACAAAAGAGGAAATGAGAAATTAGAATATACCTTTAATAGGAAATAAGATTATTAAATATTTATATGATATTTCGAAACAAGGAAATTTCAACAAAATTCCATTAACACTGGTAAAAATTAATACAATTTAATTTTAATATCTTATCTATGGAAAATTTTGTTAAAATTTAATTTCAATTGAAATTTTTGTCAAAATTTCATTTCTATAGGAAATTTTGTTAAAATTTCATTTCTATAGAAAATTTTGTTAAAATTAAATTTTTATAGGAAATTTTGTCAAAATTTCATTTCTATGGGAAACTTTGTTAAATTGTCATTTCTTTAGGAAATTTTGTCAAACTTTCATTTCTATAGGAAATTTTCTTAAAATTTCATTTCAATTGAAAATTTTTTTCTCTGAAAAATTTCTCAAAATTTCTTTTCTATTGATACCTTTTTTAAAATTTCATTTCTTTAGGAAATTTTCTCAACATTTCATTTCTAAAGGAAATTTGGTCAAATTTTCTTTCTATATGAAATTTTGTCAAAATTTAATTTCTATAGGAAATTTTGTAAAAATTTAATTTCTATAGGAAATTTTGTCAACATTTCATTTCTGTAGGAAAATCTTTTTTCTATTGTAAATTTTCTAAAATTCAATCGAAAATCATTTCAAAATTCAATTGAAAATTGTATAAAATTTCATGTCTATAGGAAATTTTGTCAAAATTTTACTTCTATAGGAAATTTTCTCAAAGTTTTTTTTCTATAGAAAATTTTGTCAAAATTTCATTTCTCTTTAAAATTTTCTCAAAATTTTTTATTTTGCAAATTTTGTCAAAATTTCATATCTATTTAAAATTTTCTCAAAAATTTTTCTATTCCAAATTTTCTCGAAATTCAATAAAACATTTTCTAAATTTTCGTTTCTATAAAAAATTTTCTCAAAATTTCATTTCTATAGGAAATTTAGCCAAAATTGCATTTCTATAGGAAATTTAGTCAATTTCATTTCTATAGGAAATTTTGTCAAAATTTCATTTCTATAGGAAATTTCGTCAAAATTTCCTTTCTATAGGAAATTTTATCAAAATTTCCTTTCTATAGAAAATTTATATATAGGAAATTTTGTCAAAACTTCATTTCTTTAGAAAATTTTCTAAAAATTTCATTTCTATAGGAAATTTTGTCAAAATTTCCTTTCTTTAGGAAATTTTATCAAAATTGCCTTTCAATAGGAAATTTTGTCAAAATTTCCTTTCTTTAGGAAATTTTATCAAAATTTCCTTTCTATAGGAAATTTAGTCAAAATTTCAATTCTATAGGAAATTTTGTCAAAATTTCAATTCTATAGGAAATTTTGTAAAAATTTAATTTCTGCAAGAAATTTTGTCCAAATTTCATTTCGATAGGACATTTTGTCAAAATTTTAATTCTATAGGAAATTTTGTCAAAATTTCATTTCTAAAGGAAATTTTCTTAAAATATCTTTTCTATAGGAAATTTTTCTCAAAATTCAATTTCTAAAGGGAATTTGGTAAACATTTCATTTCTATAGGAAATTTTCTCAAAATTTCGTTTCTATAGAAAATTTTCTCGAAATTTCCTTTCTATAGAACATTTTCTCAAAATTTCCTTTCTATAGGAATTTTTTTTCAAAATTTCATGTCTATATGAATTTTTTTCAAAATTTCATTTTTATAGTAAATTTTTCAAAATTCAATTTCTAAATGGAATTTGGTCAAAATGTCATTTCTATAGAAAATTTTCTCAACATTTAATTTCTGTAGGCAATTTTCTTAAAATTGTATTTCTATGGGAAATATTCTCAAAATTTCATGTCTATATGAAATCTTTTCAAAATTTCATGTCTATATTAAATTTTCTCAAAATTTCATTTCTATAGGAAATTTTCTCAAAATTTCCTTTCTAAAGTAAATTTGGTCAAATTTTCATTTCTATTTCTAACTTTTGTCAATATTTTGTTAAAATTTAATTCCTATCGGAAATTTTGTCAAAATTTCATTTATATAGGAAATTTTCTCAAAATTTCCTTTCTATAGGAAATTTTCTCAAAATTTCATGTCTATATGAAATTTTCTCTAAATTTTCTATAGGAAATTTTTTCAAAATTTCATGTCTATATGATTTTTTTTTTAAATTTAATTTTTATAGTAAATTTTTTCAAAATTTCATTCCTATAGGAAATTTTATCCAAATTTGACTTCTATAGCACATTTTCTCAAAATGTCATTTTTGAAGGAAATTTGCTAAGAAATATTTTCCTATTTTCTGTTGTTTCCTGCTTTTCTCCCTATCAACGTTTTATTTTTTTCACCACTTACTTGTCCTTTGCCCCATTTCACTTTGTGTTAAATTGGCTCCTATAGCTGCTTCTGCATCTATGAGATCTTGTATGTTGTAGTTTAATACCTCCGTATTAAGATTATGGTCTTGCAAGAAGGCACGTGCTCTGTTTATATGTTTCTTTTCAATTGAAACGTCTAAGAATTTTGAGTTTTCTTTCCATATTGTACCACCTGAAAAAAAGGAAAAAGAAAACAGTATGGAAAATTCCCATGAAATCAATTTGATGAAATTTCTATTTGGAGCTTAACATCAACATCAACGCACCATATTTACTCTCGAGAATATCACCCAAAGGCATCATATTTCTGCGACTCATTGCTCCGGATATATTGTAAATGCGCCATAATTGTGCATCATCATAGCGTACTGGTATCTCGTTCACATCTAGAACACCGTCATCTGGTTGGGTATCCTCGTGTTCCCTCTGCTCTCCTTCTAACATATTCGATTCATTTCTATTAACGGCATCATGTTCTTCGATTATTTCCCTTTCGATGAGCATTTTATTTCCAGTTTGAATGTTTCTATCAGCTACCGGTGTCATTCGGGTTACATCGAATGTTTTTGCAGAGTGTGTAGATGGTATTATTAAAACAGCCAAAATGACAGACAGTGTCATCATATTCCATCGTATATTTGATGTCATTTTATATGTACAAGGTTGAGGAAGGAGAGTTACTAAGTTTACTTTCTTGGTTCTTGCTTTTTTTGTACTTCTTTGTGCCCCTCGATCTTATTTTGTATTGAAGGAGGTTGTATTCAGATGAGGTTGGTGGTTATACTGGGAAATCTGTAAAACAAAATTTTTATACATTTTTTTGTAGATTAAGAAATGAGGTTCACTGTTCTCTAATGCTATTATAAAATAATAAAAAATTGATTGAAGAAATATATAATCAAAAAATAATTTTGTCTTTGCTATGATTTATTTATTCTTTTGAGTATTTGAGTGGTTCGTTGTTATTAAATGGCTTTTCAAGTGAATTTGCTCACTCTCACTTTCCTCTGTTTGAGAATATGAAGTGTGCTAATAATAGAATATACCAAGTCGTATACGTAATATAAATGGATGACACCTGTGTGCCATATACGTATAAGTGATGTAAATTAATATTAGGTATACGCCGGCCGCGTGGTTTCAGTTTGTTGATGAATAAAATGTTCTTGATACTTTTATGTATTTCTTTAGGTGCAATGAAAAATTGTTTATAGAAATTTAATTTTTATAAAATTGTATAGAGAACAATGAAATAATTTTCAAATTTAAATAAAATATTGTCCGAATTGGCTATTATTTTCCAAAATTTCTTATAAAAAATAAATTTTGATGAAATAGGTAGTGAAATAAAATTACGAAATTAATTTAGTTTGTATTAAATTGCTAAAAAATTTAAAATTTTTGTTGTTACCTGGACCCATTTTAAACCATACATTTAATTACAATTTCCCATTTTTTTCTTCCTTCCAGGTATGTACCATGTACGAGTGTGTAATATTCAATTCATTATTAAAAGCCGCATTGTGTAAGCCCATTTTAATTAAATTTACTTTGATGCTTAAAAACCATTTATGATAAACATGTTGGGGAATTGTTATAAAAATTTAATTACGCACCAGGTGAAAACAGAGTATTGTAAGGGAAGTCAACTAAATGGATATGTTTGGTACAGTGAAGAATTTCATTTTGTTGTACTAATATGTCGTCCTACAAGGATATTGCTTGGAATGGCTTTGACGCTATAATGCTGTTTTAAGTGGGTGACCAAAAACAGAAAACTCTTTTTTCGATTCCATTTATTTGTTGAATTTATTTTGTGATTTGATTTATTGATTGAGTTTCAATAACGAAAATGAAAACTATACTTGATTAACAATTTAATTGAAATCTTTGAAACTATCAATTAATTTTTAATTGATTCTATTAAAAAGTTCTAGAACGGGGCCTGTCCTTATTTTTTTATTTTATTGTTTTTTCAACGTTATAAATTTACAAATTTCATAGTATGGCCTCAGCGCCATTAAGGATTTTTAGAGGCTCGTTGACAATATATTATAAAAATTTTGATTTTTTAACTTTTAATTCTAATGTAATAATAAAAAAAAAAAACAAAAAAACGCAAGGATAGAACTACAATTATATTAGGAGCTGATCAATTTTGGTTTTTAAAAATTCCTTTATACAGGTCTTTATGAAAGTTTTGTGATCCTTCACAAACCAAAAAAAAAAAAAATATGACGAACGTTAACAAGTTGGCTGATAAGTCCCCGGTCTAACAAAGAAAAACACATTTTTTTGTCAAAATTCGTTTTTATTATTCAACATAGTTCCCTTCAAGAGCAATACAACGATTATAACGACCTTCAAATTTTTTGATACCATTTTGGTAGTACTCCTTCGGTTTTGCCTCAAAATAGGCCTCAGTTTCGGCGATCACCTCTTCATTGCAGCCAATTTTTTTCCCTGCGAGCATTCCTTTGAGGTCTGAGAACTAGAAAATGTCGCTGGGGGCCAGATCTGGAGAATACGGTGGGTGGGGAAGCAATTCGAAGCCCAATTCATGAATTTTTGCCATCGTCCTCAATGACTTGTGGCACAGTGCGTTGTCTTGGTGGAACAACACTTTTTTCTTCTTCATATGGGGCCGTTTTGCCGCGATTTCGACCTTCAAACGCTCCAATAACGCCATATAATAGTCACTGTTGATGGTTTTTCCCTTCTCAAGATAATCGATAAAAATTATTCCATGCGCATCCCAAAAAAACAGAGTCCATTACTTTGCCAGCGGACTTTTGAGTCTATCCACGCTTCGGAGACGGTTCACCGGTCGCTGTCCACTCAGCCGACTGTCGATTGGACTCAGGAGTGTAGTGATGGAGCCATGGTTCTTCCATTGTCACATATCGAAGGAAAAACTCGGGTGTATTACGAGTTAACAGCTGCAAACACCGCTATGAATCATCAACACGTTGTTGTTTTTGGTCAAATGTGATCTCGCGCGCCACCCATTTTGCACAGAGCTTCCGCATATCCACATAGTGATGAATGATATGACCAACACGTTCCTTTGATATCTTTAAGGCCTCTGCTATCTCGATCAACTTCATTTTACGGTCATTCAAAATCATTTTGTGGATGTTTTTGATGTTTTTGTCGGTAACCACCTCTTTCGGGCGTCCACTGCGTTCACCGTCCTCCGTGCTCATTTCACCACGCTTGAATTTTGCATACCAATCAATTATTGTTGATTTCCCTGGGGCAGAGTCTGGAAACTCATTATCAAGCCAAGTTTTTGCTTCCACCGTATTTTTTCCCTTCAGAAAACAGTATTTTATCAAAATACGAAATTTCTTTTTTCCATTTTTTTCACAATAACAAAAGTTGCTTCACAAAAGACGCTCTATCTCACAAACTAATTGACTTACAGACGTCAAATTTTGACACGAATCATTTGAAGGTTGGTACTATATAAAAATAATATGCATTTAATACTAGCAACGCCATCTATGTGTCAGACCGGGGACTTATCAGCCAACCTGTTTGTACACACAGAAATTTTATGTACACATCAAATTTTTTAATTGAAATGTCTTCAATAACATAAATGATCTTCAGTTACAGTTTTAATGGGGCATAAAAACAGCTTGATTAAAAAGTAAATTGATTTCATTAGTAAATTTCAATTACTTTTTTTAATTGATTCAATCAAAAATTTAAATGATGCCAAATCTCATGATAGCAAATCTCAATTATTTTTTTAATTGATTCTAACACTTTATTAACTGATTTTTTTTTAGTTTGATTAAATTATGGATTGTTTCAATTAATTTTTTAATTGAAAATTAAAATTTCCAATCATTTTTTTAACTGAATCAGTCCTCAGAGTTTGATTAAAACGTTATTTGTATCCATTAATTTTTTAATTGCTTACAGCAGCCACTTAATGCTTGTATAGACCATTTTATTGTCACATAAACCGTACACCCATATTCATAATAGTTAAAGTAAGTTTTAAATCTACTATTGCCATACAAATTCCTTTCATAAACTGTCGTTAAATTATTATGAATATGGGACATATACTTTTTGTCAAGTGTTTTCTGATCGAAAAAAATGATGGTACGGTATTCTATTATTTTAATGATCTCCTATTTTTATTTTTTATACCCTGCGCCACACTGTGGAACAGGGTATTATAAGTTAGTGCATATGTTTGCAACACCCAGAAGGAGACGTGATAGGCACATGGTGTCTTTGGAAAAAATGCTCAGGGTGGGCTCCTGAGTCGATATAGCCATGTCCGTCTGTCCGTGAACACATTTTTGTAATCAAAGTCTAGGTCGCAGTTTTAGTCCAATCGACTTCAAATTTGGCACTAGTATGTGTTTTGGCTCAGAATAGAACCCTATTGATTTTGGAAGAAATCGGTTCAGATTTAGATATAGCTCACATATATATATTTCGCCCGATATGGACTTATATGGCCCCAGAAGCCAGAGTTTTACCCTAATTTGCTTAAAAGTTTGCACAAGAAGAACAATTAGTACTATAGTCAAGTGTGCCAAATTTTATTGAAATCGGTTCAGATTTAGATATAGCTCCCATATATATCTTTCGCCCGATATGGACTAATACGGTCCCAGACGCCAGAGTTTTACCCCAATTTGGTTGAAATTTTGCACTAGGAGTACAATTAGTAGTGTAGTCAAGTGTGCCAAATTTTATTGAAATCTGTTCAGATTTAGATATAGCTCCCATATATAGCTTTCGCCCGATTTACACTCATATGACCACAGAGACCAATTTTTAACTCCAATTTAGTTGAAATTTTGCACAGTGAGTAGAATTAGCATTGCAGCTATGCGTGCCAAATTTGGTTGAAATCGGTTCAGATTTAGATATAGCTGCCATATATATGGTTTTCTGATTTCGACAAAAATGGTCAAAATACCAACATTTTCCTTGTAAAATCGCAACTTGTCGAAAACTTGTAAAAATGACTCTAATTTTCCTAAACTTCTAATAAATTTCTATCGAGTGATAAATCATAAATAAACTTTTGCGATGTTTCCTTAAAATTGCTTCAGATTTAAATGTTTCCCATATTTTTTTTACTAGCATTGTGTTCCACCCTAGTGCATTAGCCGGCTTAAATGTTGAGTCTATAGATTTTGTAGAAGTCTATCAAATTCTGCCCAGATCGAGTGATATTTAAATGTATCTATTTGGGACAAACCTTTACATATAGACCCCAACACATTTGACGGATGTGATATGGTATCGAAAATTTAGATCTTCAAAGTGGTGCAGGGTATAATATAGTAGGCCCCGCCCGACTTTAGGCTTTCCTTACTTGTTTATAACATGATTTTTTCATATTTTTAATAGGTAATTTTAACTTTTTTTGTTTCAAATTGGTTAAAAACAGTTTAAGAATTCATAAAATGGTACAAATTATTTAAATTTTGTCGAAAAAATGCTAAATCTAATCTGAAAAATTGTGAATTTTTGAGGTCAAACGGTTCAGACAAGCGTTAGAATCCATTAAAAATTATAAAAATTATTTATTTGACAAAATATTACAGAATTTTTTTAATTTACATCCAAAACATTGAATTCGGATCACACCTAAAGAAGTGCTGTAAATTCAGTGCACCGGCTGTTGAAATTGAGGACTTCCGTCCTATTACAAACTCATGTTAAATTCGTCGCTTTTGCGTCAATTTTGCACCACTTCCAAAAAGAACATTTCATTATTTTTTTTTGGCGACGCTTTTTTTGCTGGTTGTGATACCACAGTGGTGAACTTCTCTCTTATCACTGAGTGCTGCCCGATTCCATGTTAAGCTGAATGACAAGGGACCTCCTTTTTATAGCCGAGTCCGAACGGCGTTCCTCATTGCAGTGAAACCACTTAGAGAAGCTTTGAAACACTCAGAAATGTCACCAGCATTACTGAGGTGGGATAATCCACCGCTGAAAAACAGAAACGATGGATTTAACATGGGCTTCTCATAGAATAGATGTCTACCTTTGCAAAAACCATCGCAATAAATTTGGATCACTTTTCAAAGTTTTGGGTTGAGTGAATTACCCGAATTTATTCTGATAATTGGTTGATAGTTTTGCTGCAAGTAGAGGATGCTGTTGAGGAATGTGGTAATTCCGAAACAGCTGTACATCCAACCATCTTACAGTCTATAGGGCTTTGCCCAAATAAATTTGACAAGTCTACCTTTCCTCTGTTGGTTAAGCTACACTTGTAGTTTAGTCAATGCATGGTTTTAAGCTGAGATCAAAAACAACAATAATGTTTTAAGGTTTTTTCAATGTTTTGGGTGTTAATTAAAAAATTATGAGATATTTTACCAAATGAATAATTTTTCAATTATTTATGATTTATAAGACATCCCACCAAAAAAAGAGCTTCCAAAAAAGTAGTTTGGTTCCCCAATCTGTGATCCGGAAGTAGTGCAAACTTGTATCATCTCCAATGAATTTTACATGGGCTTGTCATAGGAGGGAAGTACTTCCTTTTTGGATCCTTTGCATTGCTTTAGAAGTAGCGCCTTGGAAGTTAATTTGAATGAAGAAATTTAAAAAGCAAAAAAAAAATTTTTTTCAACCAATTTCACTTTTTTTTTCATCCATATGTTTTATTACACAATTATTTTCCTATTATCTAATTTTTACAATTTGAAAAACTTTTTCGCTCCGAGCAGGGGTTGAACCTGGGTTTGCAGCACCATAACAGAACGCCTTAATACACTCAGCCACAAACGCCATTGAACATAAAGCGTCGATAGGTCAATTCAAATGTTTGTGATATGAACGTAAAACGACACCATGGAATAACATTATAATTGCTTCTCGAGATGTTCTTTATTAGTATGAACGAAAAAATAAGAACGCAGGTTCAAATCTCACCAGCGACAATTTTTTATCAAATATTTTTCTAGAAAATTATTTTTCTATGTTATGCATCGTTTTTATTTTTATTTTCGGCATACATTTTCGTATAAATATATTTTTTTCCATTAAAAATCAAAAAAAAAAAAAAAAAAAAATTAAAAATTCTCGTAATTTGCAAAACCTTCTCAAAAGAACTTCCATGGAAGCGAAAAAGTCAAGTGGCACAAGTTCAAATCCCAGAGGGGATGATTTTTTTATTATTATTTTTTCACTTTTTTTTAATTTTCTTTTTTTATTTTTTATTAGTTGTCTATTTTTTTGTAAACTTTAATTGTCCAAAATTTGCACTTCAAATAGCCTGATTGCGTTTTTTCTAATACTTGTCCACAAGGACTGCATTGGAAGTAGAAAAAATCATTGGGGGATCACAAGATGCGCTTTAGAAGAAATGTTTGTGCACTTGTCCAAAAGGACTGCATTGAAAGTTGAAAAAACTCGATGGGGGATTCCGAGATGGGTTTTAAAAGAAATGCCCAGCAAATAAAGCGTCGCCAAAAAAGTAATGAAAATGTTCTTTTTGGATCCGGAAATGGTGCAAAATTGACGCAGAAGCGATGAATTTAACATGGGCTTGTCATAGGACGGAAGTCCTCCATTTCAACAGCCGTTACACTGAATTTGCATGACTTCTTTATGTGTGATCCGAATTCAATGATTTGGATGTAAATTGAAAAAGTCTGTGATATTTTGTCAAATAAATAATTTTTATAATGTTTTATAATTTTTAATGGATTCTAACACTTGTCGGAAACGTTTGACCTCAAATATTTTCAAAAATACACATTTTTTTCAGATTGGATTTAGCATTTTTTTCGCCAAAATTTAAATGATTTGTACCATTTTATGAATTCTTACTCTGTTTTTAACCTATTTGAAACAAAAAAAAGTTAAAATTATCCATTAAAATGAAAAAACCAAGTTATAAAAAATTGAATTAAAAGAACTTCCTGCGTAGTTAAAATAAAGAACATCATTGGGAGTGAATCTTCTGGAAGTGGTTTTAAAGTTGTGACTTTGGAAGAACTTTCAAATCTTTTTGCTGGGTGTTTGTGGAAAAACTTCCAATTTTTTTTGCTGGGATACTAACGCTCGCCTGAAACGTTTGAGCTCAAATATTTTCTTTGGGGGATTTTATTTCTTGTTGTCAAAATATTAATTTGTACTATTTTATTAAATCTCATTGTAGTTTTATCGTATTTTAAACAAAATTATTTAAAATTATTCCTTAAAAATATTGTATGAAAAAGAGCTGTTATAAAAAATTTTTGGAAGTGCTTTTAAACTTGTGTCCTTAGAACAACTTGCAATTTATGATATAAGCAACTTTTCAATCGATTTCATCGAGTTTAGTGTAAAAATGTGATTTATTATTGGGGAAATATTTTTTTGCTTTGGAAAGATCTAGGTTCTAGGCCACGGACGTATCAATAAAACTCGGTGTTGTGGAATATGGAATTGGGCGGCATTTAGTGATAAGAGAGAAATTCTCCACTGCGGTATAACAATGGCTAAAAATCCTGTTCCACACTTCATTTTATCCATGTTATAATTGGCTATATATCGAGCCATGTAGCTCCGTTAGGCTTTAAGTGCCAGTTAACAGAAAGTAAATTGCAAATATCTTTTTTTCTGGTTAACTTTAACAGAAATTTTTCAGCAGTTAAATTTCTAACTGGCATGTGGAATATATAGGCAAGATTACAGATATGTCCATAGTATGGTTTAAAAGTTCGTTAGCTAACGGAGCTTCATGAAAATTGGGGTAATTGGTATAAACAAATTAATAAATTTTGTTTTTAATTGACAACTTAATTTCTCCACAATTCACTTTTGTTGTCTTAAACAAGGACTAAATAACAGATTAATCAGCGAAATACGTCAAAGCGTGTTGGAAATTCTATGGAACTCTATTGCTATTCATGATTAGCAGTGGAAATACCTTAAAAGAATAGTGTTTGCTTTTATCTTGATTATCGAAAGCCTTTGAATACGAAAACCAAAGAAATTTGCCCATTCAAATAAAGCTGTGAGTCACATGCATACTACCGGAATAATTGATAGTCGGGAATGAAGCATCTCAATCGTCACCCATGATGCTGATTATAATGAGCATCTTCATCGTCATTGCCAACAACGTCATTGTCATCACAATGAACAGCACGTTCGAAGAATCACACACACACACACACATTCATGGATTAAGGGGATTTTTAAGTGAATATCCTCTTCAACTGAATCGTATCATGTGAAACCATAAAAACATGGCCATATTGACTTAAATACTTAAGCACGAAAATATAAAAAAAAAATAAAAACAAAATTAAATGACTCCTATAAATATTTGAAAGGCAGGCTGTATTGAAACAATCTTATAAATATATATTGAACATTTCTTCTTTGGTCATCACAAAAGAATTTTTTGTCCGTCCTTCGCTTTGGCAAGGCAAAATCCATACCGTTTCTTTAATTTAATATTTAAGGCCAAACAATAATAAAATCGTAAATTGATGAAATTAAAATTTCGATGTTAAAAAAAAGAGTATTTTTCGCAATTTTTCTGCAAATAAAATGGTGTTGAACGTGTTACAAATTCATTAACACTTTTTTATGTTAGCCTCTTAGGCGGGGGTTTTAGTCGTTCTCCTCGTATCATAAGTAATTGCGCTTGAGTTAAGTTTTGTTTGACTTTGTTACTTTTTTCTAGTGGCTAAGTATTAGGGGTTGGAACACATATTTGGGGCTTTCAAAATTTTTGATGAAGAAAAGCATTGCTCCTCGACAGGAGTACGTCAGAGAATCTTGTTATAGCTCTGTAAACAGGGTAGGAATATGTGAACAAAAATACACACGAGTTGTTGTCACACTGAAAAAAATACCAACCTAATATGAAGAAATTAGGTCATTAGGACACGCAATTTACACAACATTAAGGACAAATTTCTTTAAAGAAATTTTGCAAAAAAAACTTCATAATCTCTGCTTTAACTTTTTGTAACCCTTTCACTACCGAAATAAACCTAATGTTAAAAACTTTAATTTTTCTTCTGTTTTTACTAGTACTAACAGCATGTAAAACAAAAATTGTCATTTTGAGATCCTACCTCAATTACTTCAAGAGCTATATGAGCTTGTTCTGGAAACTTGATTCTTGATTTGTGACCAAATGGCCTTACGAA
The DNA here is from genome assembly GCF_050003625.1 of Haematobia irritans. NCBI lineage: Eukaryota > Metazoa > Arthropoda > Insecta > Diptera > Muscidae > Haematobia > Haematobia irritans. The sequence continues at coordinate 166,541,761 of NC_134399.1, read as the reverse complement.
AAGAAGCTGTTTGGCCTATAATATCTTTCAAAGTGTGAGAAAAAATACAAAAAATAACCCGAAAAAGTATCAGCTATACTTTTTGTATAAATTTCCATTTTCTAGAGACATACAGTAGAAAAATTATCTAAAATTTTCATATTTTTCGTTTATTGTTAAAGAAGTTTATAAAAATATATTTTAGTGCTCACTAATATGGGAAATATTTATAGCTTATTTAGATTAAAGCCTCTACTTTAAAATAACATCGATAAATAAATCGAAACTAAGTGGGAAAATAGAATTTGGTGTCTTTTTCGAATGTCCTTCTAAGGGGACATCGGTAGTGAAAGGGTTAATTTAAATAAAATATTTTTGATTTAAAGAAATAATTATTAAATCGAATCGAAATGTCGAATCTTTGGATGACAGGGACACAACTTCAAAGGTCAAAATCTTTTGGTATTTTTTAATGTCAACCTTACTCTTCAAATGCCCCAGGCTCAGGAACTACCATCGGTCGTTGTGGTGACCAATCGAAGATTTAAATTTTCATCTAATCTCTTTGGCAAGTCTTTTTCTTTCAAAATTATGTGCTTTTATGAAAACCGGTTGAACCGGTTTTGGAAAAATGTCTGATTTTTTAAATCAAAATCAATCAATTCAATCACTTAATTATTTAATCAAGTATGTTTGAGGCTCAATTAAAACTATGATTGATAGTGTACATACATAGAAAAAATTCTCACTAAAATATTTCCAATTAAAAAGTTGATTGAATCTTAAAACTTGTTCAATTAAAAAATTGATAATTTTTATACCCTGCACCATAGAATTGTGACGGGGGTATAATAAGTTTGTCATTCCGTTTGTAACACATCGAAATATCGATTTCCGACTATATAAAGTATATATATTCTTGATCAGGGAGAAATTCTAAGGAGATATAACGATGTCCCTCCGTCTGTCTGTCTGTTGTAATCACGCTACAGTCTTCAATAATGAAGCAATCGTGCTGAAATTTTGCACAAACTCGTCTTTTGTCTGCAGGCAGGTCCAGTTCGAAGATGGGCTATATCGGTCCAGGTTTTGATATAGTCCCCATATAAACCGACCTCCCGATTTGGGGTCTTGGGCTTATAGAAATCGAAGTTTTTATCCAATTTGCCTGAAATTTGAAATCTAGAGGTATTTTATGACCATAAAAAGGTGTGCCAAAAATGGTGAGTATCGGTCCATGTTTTGGTATAGCCCCCATATAGACCGATCTCCCGATTTTACTTCTTGGGCTTATAGAAACCGCAGTTTTTATTCAATTTACCTGAAATTGGAAATCTAGAGGTATTGTAGGACCACAAATACGTGTGCCAAAAATTGTGAGTATCAGTCCATGTTTTTGTATGGTCCCCATATAAAACGACCTCCCGATTTGGGGTCTTGGGCTTATAGAAACCGTAGTTTTTATCCAATTTGTCTGAAATTGGAAATCTAGAGGTATTTTAGGACCATAAAGAGGTGTGGCGGAAATGGTGAGTATCGGTCCATATTTTGGGGTAGCCCCCATATAGACCGATTCCCGATTTTACTTTCTTGGGCTTCTAGAATCCGAAGTTTTTATCCTATTTGCCTGAAATTCGAAATCTAGAGGTATTTTCGGGTCATAAAGAGTGCCGAAAACGTTGAGTATCGGTCCATATTTTAGTATAGCCCCCATACGAATGATCTCCCGATTTAACTCCTTGGGTTTCGGAAAACCATAGTTTTTATCTAATTTACCTGAAATTGTAAATATTCTGGTATTTTAGGCTTACAAAAATGTGTATCGGATTAAGTTTTTATCGGTCCATTTGGTAATGCCTCCATATAGACCGACTTCACATCTTGAGGGTGTAGAAGGCGCACTGATCATGAAAATTGCTTGAAACTCAATGTAAAATTTCCAGATTTTACTTCTACAGATTTAAGGTTTCAAATCAAGACGTTATTTCATAATTTTCTTGCACACTTACAAGAGATGTTAATGATTCCTCTAAAACTCAAACAAAAATGGTTCTTATAAATCCAGAATCTGATATAGTCCTCATAGGTGAAATCTTTAAATTTATCTTCGGGAGGTGTCCTCAAGCCCTCCTGAAATTTCAAAGGAAACCCTAATATTTGGTTCATGGTGGTGGGTATTTAAGATTCGGCCCGGCCGAACTTAGTGCTGTATATACTTGTTTGTTTTCTATTTTTTAATCAAATTTGAAAGACTAACTCCGTTTTCATGAACCCAGCAAAAAAATTTGGAAGTTCTTCCAAAGGCACAACTTTAAAAGTACTTCCAGAAGATCCAGACACTCCCAATGATGTTCTTTATTCTAACTAACCAGGAAGTTCTTTTAATTCAATTTTTTATAACTTGCTTTTTTTATACTTTTAATGGGTAGTTTTAACTTTTTTTGTTTCAAATAGGTTAAAAACAGAGTAAGAATTAATAAAATGGTACAAATCATTTAAATTTTGTCGAAAAAAAATGCTAAATCCAATCTGAAAAAATTGTGAATTTTTGAAAATATTTGAGGTCAAAAGTTTCCGACAAGGGTTAAAATCCATTATAAATTATAAAAATTATTTATTTGACAATTATTTATTTCAGTTAAAGTTAACCGGAGAAAAGATATTTCCATTTTTCTTTCTGTTAACTGGCAGTTAAAGTTAACCGGAGAAAAGATAAAGCCTAACGGATCTACATGAAAATGGCCGTAAGTCAGTTAAAAACTAAGGATTTGTTTCTAATTTTTAAACAAAACAATTTAATAAACAATTTCTTTGATACAATCAATTATTTAGTCAAACTAAAAACACTAACCCCCATTTTCATAAAGCTCCGTTAGTGTTCCGTTAACTAACCAACTTTTAAACCGTAGTATGGTCGAAGCTGTTATCTTGCCTATGTGTCCCATATGCGAATTAGGAACTTAACTGACGAAAGTTTTTCAATTAAAGTTAACCGAAGAGAAGATATTTGCAATTTACTTTCTGTTAACTGGCAGTTAAAGCCTAACGGAGCTACATGAAAATGGCCGTAAGTCAGCTATGAAAGAGATTGAAAATAGTTTTTTCTTAAAAAAATTTTAAATTAAATTAAAAAAATTAATTGAATATTGCAATCAACGTCAATTAAATTTTTAATTGAATCAATTAATAAATTAAATTAAATCATTTAATTATTTAATCAAATATGTTTTGACGCTCGACTAAAACTATGATTGATAGTATCATTTTCGTTATTGAAAACATTTCAATTAAACCATTAATTGGATCAATTAGTTTCGTGATTGAATAAAAAAAAATCTGTGTAAAAAATATTTATTTCGTCTTAATGAAAACTAATAATAAATAAGTCAACAATAACACTTAAATAATCGATTGTCTCATTTGAAAATTTAATTGAGTTTTTCAACCAAAATCAACTAAATTTTTAATTGAATCTATTAAAAATTAATTAAAATGCCGGATGGAATCAATTAATGTTTTAATCAAGTATATCTTTTATTATTAATTGATTGAAGCAATTTCAATTAACAAATTAATTGCATAAATTGATTTGAATCAGAAAAAAAAATCTGTGTGCATGAGGACCATTTACATACTAATTGCCACCATATTTTTTTCAAGGACAGAAAATTACAAAGTTTATGCCACAGTTAAATTTTCTAAATAAACATTGAATGGCTGCGGTAAAAAACGATATAAAAGAGTAAAAATCCCAATCTACCCAAAGGCCATATACGTTTGTCACCACCTCATAATAGAACTCAATAAGATCTCTTCAAAAGTTGTTATGGTTGGAGACGTTGCATGATTGTTTCATAAGCCAGTGGTTGGAATGATGAGATGCATTATGACATTGCTCGTTTAAGTCACTATGATTTGTGTTTAATTAATTAAGATATATATACATAAATAATGTAGCAGCAACACAAAATAATACCACAGATTTAAGTGACTTGCTTATTACACCATATAATCCTCTAAGTTGGCGTAGTTGGTGGATCAAACAAAAAAAAAAAAAAAGAGTTTAATTAAAGTTTGGAAATTGTTCATTAAATTAAGGCACACCATAAAATGGAAACCACAAACAAACAAGTTTTGTATGTTTTCTTTGGGGGAGAGTTTTTTTTCGGTATGTAACTTAAAGTTCATCTTTCACTATAAAATTTCTTTTTTCGTTGCTTGTGTACTTTGTGGAATTGCCCATTGTGGCCAAGGTTTTAAAACAAGTTTATGAAAAGGTTTCCGTTTCAATTACAAGTTATTAAAAATGTTTTTTTTTTATTGATGTTAACGAAAAACAACAAACGTTAAGTTTATTTATTAACACTATTTGTTACATATACAACTGTTTGCTTTTTATTTTAGGGCATAATAAAATTTTGCTTACATTATTTTGGAAGTTTATTTCTCTCGAATTTTCAACAGAAGTTTATTACATGAAATTTGTTAAAAATGTTTATAATATGTATTATATAAATATATTAATCACAATTAATATTTTATGCTTTATTTTCTTTTTTGTTGTTTGAACAAAATCAATTTTTTTTAAATCATGCAACGGTCGTCTTCTTGAAAGCGTTGGCCGTTAACTATAAAATCACTTGACTCAAAACGCATGTGCGCACACATTCACTCTTTCCGTCCGGTTTTATGTTTTTCGTTTTGAGGTGAACAAGGCACGTTTATGATCAAAATTATGTCTACCTATGACCGAACGAATGAACACTTTCTTTCGTTGATTACCCTCGGCGGAATATTAAATAATTTTTCCCGCTAACTAATATGAGGCAAACACCGAAAGCTAGAAAATGCCGTGCCGAACCGATAATGCAGCAGCAGGCACTTCTGTTACAAGACTAAGCGTCGGAAATGAATTGTTGTCAATTTTATATTGAAATGGAAATAAAAGATCTCCGAAACAAAATATGATCACAGATCGAGAGCCCAAAATACAAAGAAAATGTAAAACCACATAGCGTTATCAACAAAGTCTCTCTCTCTGTCTCTGCAGGAGGTATTGTTGTGCTGCATTGGCTTCAGCTGCTTGCTGCACAGTGATTTGAAATTTAAAATTTTTGGGAACTGTGTTTACTGTGGTATTATTAGTTAGTGAATATGTATGATACGAGATAGACACATAGTGTATTTTGCAAAAATGATCAGGGTCGGCGCATGAATTGATCTAGCCATGACCCTCAATCCGCCCGTGAGTATTTTTGGGTCAGAATAGAATCCCATTGATTTTGGAAGAAATCCGTTCGGATTTAGATATACATCGAAAAAATTGTCTGATAAGTCCCCGGTCTAACAAAGAAAAACAAATTTTTTTGTCAAAATTCGTTTTTATTATTCAACATAGTTCCCTTCAAGAGCGATACAACGATTATAACGACTTTCCAATTTTTTGATACCATTTTGGTAGTACTCCTTCGGTTTTGCCTCAAAATAGGCCTCAGTTTCGGCTATCACCTCTTCATTGCAGCCAAATGTTTTCCCTGCGAGCATCCTTTTGAGGTCTGAGAACAAGAAAAAGTCGCTGGGGGCCAGATCTGGAGAAGCAATTCTGGAGCAATTCGAAGCCCAATTCATGATTTTTGCCATCGTTCTCAATGAATTGTGGCACGATGCGTTGCGTTCTTCATATGGGACCATTTTGCCGCGATTTCGACCTTCAAACGCTCCAATAACGCCATATAATAGTCAATGGTGATGGTTTTCCCCTTCTCAAGATAATCGATAAAAATTATTCCATGCGCATCCCAAAAAACAGAGGCCATTACTTTGCCAGCGGACTTTTGAGTCTTTCCACGCTTCGGAGACGGTTCACCGGTCGCTGTCCACTCAGCCGACTGTCGATTGGACTCAGGAGTGTAGTGATGGAGCCATGTTTCATCCATTGTCACATATCGACGGAAAAACTCGGGTGTATTACGAGTTAACAGCTGCAAACACAGCTCAGAATCATCAACACGTTGTTGTTTTTGATCAAATGTGAGCTCGCGCGACACCCATTTTGCACAGAGCTTCCGCATATCCAAATATTGATAAATGATATGACCAACACGTTCCTTTGATATCTTTAATGCCTCTGCTATCTCGATCAACTTCATTTTACGGTCATTCAAAATCATTTTGTGGATTTTTTATGTAACCACCTCTTTCGGGCGTCCACAACGTTCACCGTCCTCCGTGCTCATTTCACCACGCTTGAATTTTGCATACCAATCAATTATTGTTGATTTCCCTGGGGCAGAGTCCGGAAACTCATTATCAAGCCAGGTTTTTGCTTCCACCGTATTTTTTCCCTTTAGGTTAGGTTAGGTTATGTGGCAGCCCGATGTATCAGGCTCACTTAGACTATTCAGTCCATTGTGATACCACAGTGGTGAACTTCTCTCTTATCACTGAGTGCTGCCCGATTCCATGTTTTATAGCCGAGTCCGAACGGCGTTCCACCTTGCAGTGAAACCACTTAGAGAAGTTTTGAAACCCTCAGAAATGTCACCAGCATTACTGAGGTGGGATAATCCACCGCTGAAAAACTTTTTGGTGTTCGGTCGTAGCAGGAATCGAACCCACGACCTTGTGTATGCAAGGCGGGCATGCTAACCATTCCCTTTAGAAAACAGTATTTTATCAAAACACGAAAATCCTTTTTTTCTTCCATGCAGAATTTGGTTGGAATCCGTTTAGATTTAGATATAGCTCCCATATAAATCGTGCGCCCGATTTAGACTCGTATGGCCACCGGAGGTCAAAATTTCACACCGATTGACATGAATGTTTGCACAGAGAATACAGTTAATATTTCATCAATTTGTACGAAATTCAGCCAAAATCAGTTCAGTTTTTTACAAATTCCTGTAATTTGGAAATATATGGACAAAATATCCACATTTTCCTTGCAAAATTTCCCCTGCAAAAAAAAGAAGGCTTATAAAATTACTAAAATTAAATGATGGGATCGCAGTCACCTTTGGCTACGTGACGGTGACTGATCCGAAGAGATGCGCTAGATTTTTCAACCGACAGCTTGTCGAGCATTCTGAGAGTGATAGAGCGAAAAGGAGAGCCACTCGTCGCATACGTGGTCTCCAAAGCCGAGAACACACCACAATTTACCACAGACGAAGTTGCTAATGTCATCAACAGCGCGAAACCACCCAAGGCGCTGGCCCCGACGGAATTTCAATGCTAATGCTGAAGCATCTGGGAATACTGGGAGTTGAGTACCTGACCAGACTCCTCAATCTGTCCTAGGAATCACCGATATTATACCCAATGTCTGGAAGATGGGTAGGGTGATTCCACTACTGAAGCCAGGCAAAGATTCAAGTAAAGGTGAATCGTACAGACCGATATCCCTTCTCTCGCCAATAGCCAAGACACTTGAGGCAGCTGCCCACCATCAACATGTATTCCGTAAGGTACATAGTACGACGACAGCCTTGCATGCCATTTCAGCACACAATAATATGGGACCCAATCAGCCCAAGAGGTGTCACTGGGCGGTCCTCGTGGCGCTTGACCTATCGAAGGCATTCGATACGGTCAACCATGCTACACTATCGAGGACATCGAGAATACGTCCCTACCGGCAGGAACCAAGCGTTGGGTTCTGAATTATCTGTGCGGACGCCAGTCGTACGAGGAATTCGGGGACAAGAAGTCAAAACCCCGTAGAGTTAAACAGGGCGTTCCCAAGGGTGGGGTGATATCTCCGGCACCTGTCCTCGATTCCACCCCCTCCTGACAGCGTCGAGATTGTATAATATGCGGACGACTGTACAATCATGGCATCCGGGCCCATTGTTGATAGCATATGCGATCGATTGAACGTCTACCTCGTTGATCTTACCAGTTATTTCACTGCAAGAAATTTGAGGATATCTCCCACCAAATCCTCAGCCACACTATTCACTACATTGACGGGGGAAGTACGCAGGCACTTGAATGTCAGAGTCGACGGCGAAATAATTCCCACCACAAATTACCCCCAAGATTCTCGGGGTCACATTCGACAGCCTCTTTAAGTCGTCCGCCCATGCCGCTGCAATTTGTGATAAGCTCCGCGGTAGTCGCTTGCCGGCAGCGCTTGGTATGCGGACAAAGAAACCTTGTTGACTACATATAAGGCAATTGGTCGGTCAGTGGTAAACCATACAGCGCCAGTGTGGACACCTCAAACGAGCGAGACGCAGTGGAATAACATACAGATCTGTCAGAACGCTGAGAACTGCAACAGGATGTCTCCGCAGTACACTCCTGGATCACCTTTATGCGGAGACCAAGATCATCCCAGTGCGTCGACACAATTACATGTTGTCAAAGCAGTACCTCTTGGGTTGTTATCGAAGTAGTCATCCAAATCACCATCTTGTGGATAGACAACCTCCACCCAGGAATGTAAGCGTTGAACTTCACCTTCTAGAGCGCGAGATCCAGCGTTATAAAAGAGAGCTTCTAGATCAGGCAGCATATCAGACAGGTTTGAACAGGATTCATGGGGATACTGTAGCTGAAGCGGTGAGAAGCTACAAGGTTAATCTTGTTCTCGCAGTCCGACCACCGCCCATAGCAACGGAGGAGAGAAACCTCCCTAGGCAGACCAGGGTAGTTTTGGCCCAACTAAGATCAGGCAAGTGCAGCCGCCTCAATTCCTACTGATAGCAGCGTAGCTGACATGTGTCCCATGTGTAATCAAGGGCCACATGACACTCGTCATCTTTTCGCTTGCCCAGCTAAGCCTACCCGTCTCACCACCCGATCACTCTGGACACACCCCATCCTTGTCGCAGTGTTCCTAGATCTGGCTACTAATTGAACTACATAAGCATAGAACAAAATAGATGAAACTACATTAAAAACTGTTACAACAACAATTAAAATTATAAAAAAAAAATATGCAAATCGATTCATATTTAAATAAATGTATATCCTTTATACGACTACCAACAAATTTGAATGGTATAGGCAATGTAGATCTACAATATGGTGCGCGTAGAATTTCCTTACTTTTTATACCCTGCTCCACACTGTGGAACAGGGTATTATAAGTTAGTGCATATGTTTGCAACACCCAGAAGGAGACGAGATAAACATATGGTGTCTTTGGCAAAAATGCTCAGGGTGGGCTCCTGAGTCGATATAGCCATGTCCGTCTGTCCGTCTGTCCGTGAACACATTTTTGTAATCAAAGTCTAGATCGCAGTTTTAGTCCAATCGACTTCAAATTTGGCACAAGTATGTGTTTTGGCTCAGAATAGATCCCTATTGATTTTGGAAGAAATCGGTTCAGATTTAGATATGGCTCCCATATATATATTTCGCCCGATATGGACTTATATGGCCCCAGAAGCCAGAGTTTTACCCAAATTTGCTTAAGATTTTGCACAAGAAGAACAATTAGTACTATAGTCAAGTGTGCCAAATTTTATTGAAATCGGTTCAGATTTAGATATAGCTCCCATATATATCTTTCGCCCGATATGGACTAAAACGGTCCCAGAAGCCAGAGTTTTACCCCAATTTGGATGAAATTTTGCACAGCGAGTAGAATTAGCATTGTAGCTATGCGTGCCAAATTTGGTTGAAATCGGTTCAGATGTAGATATATCTCCCATATATAGCTTTCGCCCGATTTACAGTCATATGGCCATAGAGGCCAATTTTTAACTCCGATTTAGTTGAAATTTTGCACAGGGAGTAGAATTAGCATTGTAGCTATGCGTGCCAAATTTGGTTGAAATCGGTTCAGATGTAGATATATCTCCCATATATAGCTTTCGCCCGATTTACAGTCATATGGCCATAGAGGCCAATTTTTAACTCCGATTTAGTTGAAATTTTGCACAGGGAGTAGAATTAGCATTGTTGCTATGCGTGCCAAGTTTGGTTGAAATCGGTTCAGATTTAGATATAGCTCCCATATATAGCTTTCGCCCGATTTACACTCATATGACCACAGAGGCCAATTTTTAACTCTGATTTAGTTGAAATTTTGCACAGGGAATAGAATTAGCATTTTTGCTATGCGTACCAAATTTGGTTGAAATCGGTTCAGATTTAGATATAGCTCCCATATATATGTTTATCTGATTTCGACAAAAATGGTCAAAATACCAACATTTTCCTTGTAAAATCGCCGCTGCTTAGTCGAAAAGTTGTAAAAATGACTAATTTTCCTAAACTTCTAATACATATATATCGAGCGATAAATCATAAATAAACTTTTGCGAAGTTTCCACAAAATTGCTTCAGATTTAAATGTTTCCCATATTTTTTTTACTAACATTGTGTTCCTCCCTAGTGCATTAGCCGACTTAAATTTTTGAGTGATCGAGTGATATTTAAATGTATGTATTTGGGACAAACCTTTATATATAGCCCCCAACACATTTAACGGATGTGATATGGTATCGAACATTTAGATCTACAAAGTGGTGCAGGGTATAATATAGTCGGCCCCGCCCGACTTTAGACTTTCCTTACTTGTTTTACATAAAATCTGGAAATACACATACAAATTTAATAATAAACAATGGAGATATTTCATCGATTTTCGCTATTTCTCAAAACATTCTCTTCTCTAAAAAAATATACATATTAATATATAGTAGTTTCCGGTTCTATTGTTTCGTCTACGCTATTTATATGAGCAAGAATTAAATCTTGAGCGTGAGAGTGAGTTGATCGTGGGCGTGATTTTCCCAAAATTTCATTAACGCACATTCACGAACCGATTCTCTAACGCATGACACATTTGTTTTTGTTCGGTTCGTGCACATTCACGAGAGTTGCTTTGAAGTCTTTTCACGACACGTGACAATTTCTTGCCACGTGACAAAGGAACTTTTTGCCATCTATGCCATCAAAAATCGAGTAATCGTTATTGGATGACATCAAAGGTGGTTTTGTTCGTTTTGAGAAACGTCAAAACTGAAACGAAATGGAATATACCAAAAGTTTGGGTTTTTCAACTTCTTATGGTAAAAATTCGAATGAACAAAAAATGGACCTAAAAATGGGGCGATTACACACAAAAAAATTTTTTCTGATTCAATCACGAAATTAATTGATCCAATTAATTTTTTAATTGAAATGTCTTCAATCACGAAAATGATAGTATCAATCACAGTTTTAATTGGCCATAGAAAAAATTCTTGATTAAAAAAATTGATTGATTTCATTGCCAAATTTCAATTAATTTTTTAATTGATTCAATTAAAAATTTAATTGATGTTGATTGCAAAACTCAATTAATTTATTAATTAAAAAAAAGGTAACTATTTTCAATTATATTCTGAATTGGCTTAGAATTTTTATTTGGATTAACAATTGATTATTTGAAAAAAAATTGTAATTAAAAATTTAAAAAAAATGTTCATCATCATCATAAACTGACTTAGTCTTCCGAACTTGATTAAAAGTTAATTGTATCAATTAACTTTTTAATTAAAAATTTTAAAATTTTCAATCATTGACTTAATTAACTTAATGTTTCTATCTTGATTAAAAGTTAATTGTACCAATTAATTTATTAATTGAAAAAAATTTCAACTTCAATTAACTTTTTAATTGGAAATATTTTGGTGATATTTTTTTCTGTGTATATAGAAAACATACCTTTTCGTTTCAATAACAAAATTAATTCATCTATTTAAGTTTTAATTGATATGAAAAAGAAATTATGGTATCATTACCAAAATCAATTAAAAAGTAATTGATCCAATTAAAAAAACATTTTTTTGTTTTAAATTTTTCTGTGAACGCAAGAGATATTCATTTTGAAAATATGTGACGACTTTTATTCAATAATCAGAAAATCTTCAATTTAAATTATCTGATTTTGCTGGAAAAACCACTGTGTCTAGTCACTCATCAGACTGTTCATGACGAGCCTCCGAAAGTGTTCACTCAACCGATGTTCTCTCTTGTAGTTTAGCCACCAATAATTAAACCGCTCATTGTTTTTGTGAAGTGTTGTCTTACAGATAGCACATGTGGTGCATTTTGCTGCCAATCGTTTGCATACACAAAGTCAATGTAGTCACTTTACTCAGTTGCCAGAGATTTTTTCTAGCCGATTCACTGTTGAACAAACATTTTATGAAGTATCTATAAGTATAAGTTAGAAAAAACTTATTTTTTCATCCTATATGCATTGACAATAATTGTTTATTGTTTTTATTATTGTTTATAACCCTTCTGTGCGTGATGTGGTCCCGCTGGACTTTTTTGATTTTTATTCCTACATAACTTTATCTTTTGCATGATTTGCAGCGTGATGGTTTATGACTTCTTGTATAAAAGGGTTTTAAGTTGAAAACTGTAAATTTTTATGTGATTGAATCTTTAAATCGGTTTTATAGGTATTTTAAAAAGTTTAGTGCGATTCTGCGTGATGAGGTCCATTGGGACCTACCACTAATTGCATCAGTGGTTTTAGCGCAGTTTAAAAAGTTGCATAAAGATAATGCGATTTTTATATTTGGAACAATTAATAACAATAACATCCTTTCAGAAAATTCCGTTATTTAGAAGAACTTGTCATTTTTGAAGTTTCCATTGGTTTCATTGCTTCATAGTACATAATTTTATGTGTTCCGAGGATATATCCACTATAGCGAAACTACAAGTGGAAAAAAAGTTATTTGAACTTCAGTTTTTATATTTCTGAAGTTCAAGTTTTTATATTTCTATACATATTCCAGACCCATATTTCTATACATATTCCAGACCCATAGGCTCCTGGAATTTGGCAAAATGTTCCTCAATTTTGACCAAGTTTGAAGCAACAACTGCACATAATACTGCGAACAAAACGAACGTCACTACAAAAAACTCGTTTTGTTTTTCCTTCAAAAATCCAGTTTGTTCAGAACATTCAACTTCTAAAACAATATATTGTTGCTTGGTATGTATAAGGATACTTATAGGTACCACGCCTTTGACAAACATCAGGGCCCCTAGAATACTAATAAAAAATTTAAACATTATCTGTATTCTATTAAAAATTAAAAAAAAAAACTCTATATTTACTAACGAATATCTATATATGCAATTTGTGAGTCATAGAAGACTCCACCCATAGTAAAAAATCGAAAAATATCGTAGGGATAACCTCTCTACCATTCGTTTTTTATTATAGGTCCCACGGGACCTTATCACGCTGGTATCGCATCCGGTGTTATCACATACACAAGGGATAAGCAAAAAGTTTCTCATACAGTATGTCAAGAAAGTTTTTTGACATTGCCAAATATTTCAAATTCCAGATAAATTGAAATATTAAATATTTTATTTTTTTGCAGCAATGCTGTGTACGTATGTATACTTTGCTAAATACATAATAAAATGTTTTTTAAAATTTCATTATATTTAATTTTGGAACAAAACATAATTTTTATCCTATTGTAAAAACACTTTCTTGACATACTGTAGGTATATGAACATTAGAAAAATGTTGTAGGACAATATCTCAAAAAATCTTGATTTTGGAAAGATAATTAAAAAATTTCATTTAATATTGAATTGATGATAAATGCATTTAAAAACATTTTTAATTGCAAAATAATTGTAACTCTAAAATGTAATAACTTCATTCTGCGTTAAAATAAAAATAAAATTTCAAACCTAATATGGTTGTTTTTTTTTTTTTTTTGGTAGTTGTTTTTATGGTAGTTGTTTTAATAAAAAAGTTTTATGTTCTATGATATTACTTTCGACCTTAAATTATCTTTGAACGCATTGTTTCTTTTCTACTGCTGTATTCAATACAAGTCGAAAAAATAGATGGATTGACATCACTGTTCGCATCATACAAAGAACAATAACATCTTTAATTAATGCTTTGATTTTATAGCTCTCTCATATCTCTCGTTTCCTTTTCTCCTATATGGGTCTCCCTCATCGTGAGCCTCCCACAAATACAGCTTGACTTAACATTTATTCATACACGGCAGTATTTTTGCATGTCATAAACAATGATTGCCCTGCAAGCACGCACTTTTTACAAGGCAGAGTCTCTCTGCCTTCATGTTTTTTTATGCTGTTGTACCAGTTTTGATCTCTCGCAAAACTCCTTTCACTATATGATTGTTAGTCGGTCGGACATCTGACACGGGACACACTTTTGTATAAATCGTATCGTCATAACGTGTGTGCCTGTGTGTTCATATGCATGTAAACGTAATAAATGGGTGCGTAAACGATGACGATGTTAATGGTGATTGACCGACACGATCAAGAGACTAGCTGATGATGATGATGATGATGGGTCTTGTACAATTGTATTTTGTATTATTATGTTGTCCATCGTCCGGTTGTAATTTCGTTTGAAACATTGCGCATAGTACCCAATGACGTTATTGCTATTTGCGGGATAGGGATGTCATTATGCGAATTATTCTGTATATGAATTGAATAAGTGCCGCTTAAGTGGATTGAAGTTGAGAAATCAATTATAATCCTTATGGATTCCAATAAGTAATCAATATTAAGCTTTTAAAAACATTTCTGTTATTAAAGAAATTTCAATTAATAAATTTCGGATTCTGATTTCTGTGCGCAGATGATCTTGGGTTCACATCCAGGCTATGTGAAAATACCAATACCTTTCTAAAGGGTGATTCTTTTGAGGTTAGGATTTTCATGCATTAGTATTTGACAGATCACGTGGGATTTCAGACATGGTGTCAAAGAGAAAGATGCTCAGTATGCTTTGACATTTCATCATGAATAGACTTACTAACGAGCAACGCTTGCAAATCATTGAATTTTATTACCAAAATCAGTGTTCGGTTCGAAATGTGTTTATCGACAAATTTTGTTCAGCGATGAGGCTCATTTCTGGTTGAATGGCTACGTAAATAAGCAAAATTGCCGCATTTGGAGTGAAGAGCAACCAGAAGCCGTTCAAGAACTGCCCATGCATCCCGAAAAATGCACTGTTTGGTGTGGTTTGTACGCTGGTGGAATCATTGGACCGTATTTTTTCAAAGATGCTGTTGGACGCAACGTTACGGTGAATGGCGATCGCTATCGTTCGATGCTAACAAACTTTTTGTTGCCAAAAATGGAAGAACTGAACTTGGTTGACATGTGGTTTCAACAAGATGGCGCTACATGCCACACAGCTCGCGATTCTATGGCCATTTTGAGGGAAAACTTCGGAGAACAATTCATCTCAAGAAATGGACCGGTAAGTTGGCCACCAAGATCATGCGATTTGACGCCTTTAGACTATTTTTTGTGGGGCTACGTCAAGTCTAAAGTCTACAGAAATAAGCCAGCAACTATTCCAGCTTTGGAAGACAACATTTCCGAAGAAATTCGGGCTATTCCGGCCGAAATGCTCGAAAAAGTTGCCCAAAATTGGACTTTCCGAATGGACCACCTAAGACGCAGCCGCGGTCAACATTTAAATGAAATTATCTTCAAAAAGTAAATGTCATGGACCAATCTAACGTTTCAAATAAAGAACCGATGAGATTTTGCAAATTTTATGCGTTTTTTTTAAAAAAAAGTTATCAAGCTCTTAACAAATCACCCTTTACATGCAGAGAAGGAATATGGACGGTGAACATGGAACATTTTTTTAGTAAAAATGTTGTTTTCTCGGCATACATATATATGGTTGCCGAAATATGACACAGCCCAATTTGATTCAGACTCATTTAGACTATTCAGTCGTAAAGAAAGTTCTTTCTTTTGAAGAATTTTTCTTTTAAATATTGTAAATTTTGTTTTTGATATCATAACATCTTCAATGCTGATCATATGTGGGCATGTTACCCCATGTTGCTTTCCCCATCGATTTTTTCACATCGACTACCCTAGAGTGAACCGAACATGAAAAGCGCATCTATTTTATGTAGATGTCATTCATCCTCAATTGCTGTCTCATGTGATGATGATAATAGCCTGTGATTCACTCTAGTTTAAATCTATTTAATGTGTTCCAATGTGATTTTTAGTTTTACTATGATTGTTTATTGTCATTTTAGCAAGGTGTAGTGCGACAAAAACAGAATCGACTAAGCGAATATAAACGGATAAATTTTGCCTGCATATAACCGGGTACAAACTCATACATATTTAATTTGGCATTTATTAGAAATATGTTGTTTTTTTATACCCTCCACCATAGGATGGGGGTATATTAACTTTGTCATTCCGTTTGTAACACATCGAAATATTGCTCTAAGACCCCATAAAGTATATATATTCTGGGTGGTGGTGAAATTCTGAGTCGATCTGAGCATTTCCGTCCGTCCGTCCGTTTGTTGAAATCACGCTAACTTCCGAACGAAATAAGCTATCGACTTGAAACTTGGCACAAGTAGTTGTTATTGATGTAGGTCGGATGGTATTGCAAATGGGCCATATCGGTCCACTTTTATGTATAGCCCCCATATAAACGGACCCCCAAATTTGGCTTGCAGACCCTCTAAGAGAAGCAAATTTCATCCGATCCGGCTGAAATTAGGTACGAGGTGTTAGTATATGATCTCTAACAACCATCCAAAAATTGGCCCTTATCGGTCCATAATTATATATAGCCCCCATATAAACCGATCCCCCGATTTGGTTTTTGGAGCCTCTAAGAGAAGCAAATTTCATCCGATCCGACTGAAATTTGGTACATGGTGTTAGTATATGGTCTTTAACAGCCATGCAAAAATTGGTTCACATCGGTCCATAATTATATATAGCCCCCATATAAACCGATCCCCAGATTTGGCTTGCGGAGCCTCTAAGCGAGGAAAATTTCATCAGATCCGCCTGAAATTTGGTAGATGAATGACCATGTAAAAATTGGTTCCTATCAGTCCATAATTATATATAGCCCCATATAAACCGATCACCAGATTTGACCTGCGGAGCCTCTTGGAAGACCAAAATTCATCTGATTCAGTTGAAATTTGGTACGTGGTGTTAATATATGGCCTCAAACACCCGTGCAAAAATTGGTCGAAATCGCTCCATAATTATATATAGCCCCCATATAAACCGATCCCCAGATTTGGAAGAGCCCCTTGGAAGAGCAAAATTCATGCGATTCGGTTGAAATTTGGTACGTGATGTTAGTATATGATATTTAACAACCATGCCAAAAGTGGTCCATATCAGTCCATAATCATATATAGCCCCATATAAACCGATCCCGAGATTTGGTTTTGGAGCCTCTTGGAGAAGCATATTTCATACGAGTCAGTTGAAATTTGGTACGTTGTGCTAGTATATGGCCGTCAACAACCATGCCTAACTAGGTCCATATCGGTCTATAGTTATATATAGCCCTCACATAAATCGATCCCCAGTCGCCCCCGTATAAGCGACCCTCATATTTCAATTGTGACTCCCTACGTACCGTGCAAAAGTCCATATAGATTCGTAATTATTTGTAGACTTACCTATACATACCTTTTTGTCTAATATATACCACGTATGGACTAACTCACAATTTAGAAAACGATTTTAGATAACACAACCCAAGTAATTCGATTGTGGACGTTCCTGTTGGAACGTCCATGGTCTGCGGTCGAAACGTTTGTCTGTTCAGGGTTTCAATACTGTCTTTAGGAGCTTTCCCCGATAATATTGGTATTTATTTTGACCCGATAGTCGGTAAATACGAGCGGGAAGCTATCATCGGCCCTTGCGACGTTGAGTTCTGGTGATGTAAATTTCCAGCTGACCTCTTTGCAAGTAAAACCGATTTTTTGGTTTGTTCACTACTTGTTCGCTTCTCAATTTGGAATGCCTGCTTATCGGAAAAAACACATTCGGTAACTTGCCAAATTCATGCCAGCGAAGCAATTCCTTGGCTCTTGCCAGGCTAACTTTTTTGTGCATTGGGGAGCTCTTGCACTTTTTGTGGAACTTCCAAGGCTTTAGTCCAATCTCATTTTTAAATATGTGTTGCATCCGTTCATGCGAAATGTTCAGCTCTCGAGCAAGTTTTCTACCACTGCGGCGTGGATTTCGTTCTAAATCTGGCTTTCACTTTTCGAATCAATTCACTTTTATGCAATACTGCCAGTATCACAATAACGAGCAATGGTATTCGAGAAATAATAGATTTATTCACATTTAAATGCTGGATCACTCTAACGATAGCGACTTACGGTTTTCCGACCGAATTTTAAAAGAAAGAAATAACGCTTGAATTCCATCACGAATGATGTTATTTGTGAATGCAATTGATCAAAATGCTTTTGAAAGCTTGTAAACAATGAACTGTCAGTGTAATAAACCTGTTAGTTGTCAGACGAAATCATCAGCCACCCTGTGGATTAGAATTCTTAATAATTTATTAAGTAGGACTTTAGAAGAACTAGCGCTATCTATACGATATATAGTACCAACCATCAAATGATGAAAAAAAAAAAGAATTTCGTGTTTTGATAAAATACTGTTTTCTGAAGGGGAAAGATACGGTGGAAGCAAAAACTTGGCTTGATAATGAGTTTCCGGACTCTGCCCCAGGGAAATCAACAATAATTGATTTTTATGCAAAATTCAAGCGTGGTGAAATGAGCGCGGAGGACGGTGGACGCCCGAAAGAGGTGGTTACCGACGAAAACATCAAAAAAATCCACAAAATAATTTTGAATGACCGTAAAATGAAGTTGATCGAGATAGCAGAGGCCTTAAAGATATCAAAGGAACGTGTTGGTCATATCATTCATCAATATTTGGATATGCGGAAGCTCTGTGCAAAATGGGTACCGCGCGAGCTCACATTTGACCAAAAACAACAACGTGTTGATGATTCTGAGCGGTGTTCGCAGCTGTTAACTCGTAATACACCCGAGTTTTTCCGTCGATATGTGACAATGGATGAAACATGGTTCCATCACTACACTCCTGAGTCCAATCGACAGCCGGCTGAGTGGACAGCGACCGTTGAACCGTCTCCGAAGCGTGGAAAGACTCAAAAGTCCGCTGGCAAAGTAATGGCCTCTGTTTTTTGGGATGCGCATGGAATAATTTTTATCGATTATCTTGAGAAGGGAAAAACCATCAACAGTGACTATTATATGGCGTTATTGGAGCGTTTGAAGGTTGAAATCGCGGCAAAACGGTCCTATATGAAGAAGAAAAACGTGTTGTTCCACCAAGACAACGCACCGTGCCACAAGTCATTGAGAACGATGACAAAAATTCATGAATTGGGCTTCGAATTGCTTCGCCATCCACCGTATACTCTAGATCTGGCCCCAGCGACTATTTCTTGTTCTCAGACCTCAAAAGGATGCTCGCAGGGAAAAAATTTGGCTGCAATGAAGATGTGATCGCCGAAACTGAGGCCTATTTTGAGGCAAAACCGAAGGAGTCCTACCAAAATGGTATCAAAAAATTGGAATGTCTTATTAATCGTTGTATCGCTCTTGAAGGGAACTATGTTGAATTATAAAAACGAATTTTAACAAAAAATGGATCACTGTTAAATATCTTTAACAGCGATCCATATTACAAAGTGGTTCAGTGGAGTCCGATAACGAATCCGCCGACGATTCGGCCTCATCTGTTCAGCAATATTGCCTTCGCCGCCGACGGTTGAAATCAATTTCCTTCCTTTTTAAGGCAATTTAATTTTTTTAAAACTTTCCAACACGGAGTGCGAACTGTGCATTAGGTTGTAAACCCGAATTTCGTTCTGTTACTGCATATCTAACTAGATACATATTTATAGTCATAGATTGGTGCGTAATTTGAAATTATGGGTTAAGTGGCTGATTAGAATCCCTACGGTTTGGATAAATCTATTAATGGTGGGCTTTTTGTTTTTATTTAAAAAAGGAGGCTTCAAATGGTTCTCACGTTATTTATTTGACTAATAGACCATGATTGTAAAACATTGGAACATTCAATCGGCAACAACTGAAATTGTGAAGATTCAATGGGCGTGAAGATAAATACCAATTTTTGCTTGAGATCATAAGATTATCGATTGCTGTAGAAATTCGGCCAGTAATTTTACATTGCTCTTCAAATATGATTACGATAATCAAGTTTATTATCTATATCTATATCTATATCTAAATTGAATTGAATTTGATTATATTAAAATTATACAGGAAAACATCGTTTTCAGATGTACTTTGCCTAATATATAATTATGGACTTTAAGTCTCTTATGGAGGGATATATTAGGTTGCTGGAATCGCAATTAATGCCTATTATCTCGGTTATTTAACATACATTCACTTTTCCTTTATTTGAGGCAATTAATTACATATCGCTTACATATCGATAAATAAATAATTTTGCCGTATTATCAACATTTACTTTTTGATGATGAAACATTTCTATTTGGCTTCCATACAATTTAGGTACATTTCATGTGAATTTTGATAAACAGAAAAACTATATCAATTGTTCTACAGAATGCCAAGTATTAGAGATACATAAAATATTTATTAACATTTCCATTAAAAAATGGGGAAATATAAATCCAAGGTCCAAATAAACAACATATAGTTTTTTTTTGGGTTTGAATATAATACTGCCTAATTTTTTTCAAATTTAATTTTTATTTAAAAATGGTATTATAATGCATCGTCTCTTTCAGCCATACCAATTGCTTCACATAATTAATTTTCTTTACGCCGAAAATTTCCCCAGCCAAGGAATTGGTGAATTGCTCTAAAGATACATTTAAGACGCAATTCTCTTCTAAATTTGAGTTTTACGTACTTGATATTAGAAAACAAATTTGAATTCATCCGTTGTTCTACTTTTTTTCATTTGGTATTAAAGTTAGGTTATAGAGGATGACACTAAACCGTTGAAAATGAATTGGTTTCCACTTATACCATATTGGTCCATTGTGATTCCTCATAGTTGCTTATTTCTTCTTCATCATCTATCTTCCTCCGTCAGGATTCATCCCATCATATTTCCGTTTTCACACGAGTTTTCTAGTAACGTTTTATCCTTACGGCTTCTTTAGCCAGCACATCTGCCATTAACCATTATTCCATAATGTCGAGCACAGAGTAATATCATGCCGTTCAGTGAGAGCTTAGGTTCTGGTTGGCTATCTTCTAAGTTATGTTTGGATTACCAAAGGCCTGGCTGTCGATGAAGAAGCTTATATCGCTTCTCAAGGTTAGGTTAGGTATGATGGCAGCCCGATATTTCAGACTCACTTAGACTATTCAGTCCATTGTGAATTTCTTCCTTGTCACTCAGTGCTGCCGAATTCTATGTTAAGTTCCATGACAAGGGACCTCCGAATGCCGTTCCACATATTGGTGAAACCATTGAGAGGAGCTTTGAAACATTCAGTAATGTCACTAGCACTGAGAATGGATTATCCACCGCTGTGGTTGGTCGGAACTGGATTCGAACCCACTACCCTGTGTATGCAAGGCGGGCATGCTAAGCATTGCGCCACGGTGGCTCGCTTCTTAATATCGGCTTCATGAACATGAGTTCTGCAGCTTTTTCAACGGCAAATACTTTCTCCTGAAAAATGATGCATCCGCCATGCATATGCCTTCAATCATCCGTATATATGTTCAGATCTCCAAAATGTATGCGCCTTTCTTCCAAATCCTCTATACTTGCTATAATCGATTTCAACTTGCGCTCATATACATGCTAGTCTTTCCTCATATCTTGCCCAACTGAAGCAAGGAGTTCTGTGTGCCTGTAATCCACGTTTCAAAGTGAGACCAGGCTCCTCAGTCTCAGTAGTATCGCCCCTTGATATGCAGTTCAAGTGGGCAGAATCCCATCAACACCTGTAGAGCTGCAGTCTCATTGCACCAGTCATATAAATAATTGCCGTCCTTTACTCTGTTGAATTTCTGTATATGATTCCGAGATTCATAATGGTACATTAGACGTGTCATCCATAGGTAGCAACTGGTCTAATAACTGCTGTAAACATCCAGTGAAAGAGGGATGGCTTCATTCCCCGACGTTCCCCAACCAGCTTTTGCCACACTGCTGTATTTTCTAGTCAGTTTAGTCTGGAGTCTAGCACAACTCCCAAGTACTTAGCCGATTTTGAGAGACTCAATCTCGTTCTTTAAAATTGTGGGCCCTTGTACCCGGTGGTTTCTCTTTCTCTTGTGAATGGAACTAGCTTCTTTTCCTTTGGGTTAACATTTCTTTGCCCAGTTGGATACAATTTGTAAAGCCTCACTTATGATATCAGAGATCGGGTCTAGAAATTTTCTTGACATCATTATAACAATATCATCCGAATACGCTACCGTTTTTATCCCTTTGTCGGGCAGTAAAGTCATCATTTCATCTACTACCCAGAAAAAAAATTGGAAGTTCTTCCAAAGGCACAACTTTAAAAGCACTTCCAGAACATGTACTCCCAATGATGTTCTTTTCCTTCAATTTTTTATAAGTTCTTTTCCTTCAATTTTTTATAACATGCTTTTCTCATATTTTTAATGAGTATTTTAACTTTTTTTGTTTCAAATTGGTTAAAAACCGTTTAAGAATTCATAAAATGGTACAAATTATTTAAATTTTGTCGACAAAAATGCTAAACATAATCTGAAAAGCTGGGAATTTTTGAAAATATTTGAGTTCAACCATTTCAGACAAGCGTTAGAATCCATTAAAAATTATAAAAAATTATTTATTTGACAAAATATCACAGAATTTTTTAATTTACATCCAAAACATTGAATTCGGATCACATCTAAAGAAGTGATGCAAATTCAGTGCAACGGCTGTTGAAATGGAGGACTTCCGTCCTATAACAAGCCCATGTTAGGTTAGGTTAGGTTAGGTTATGTGGCAGCCCGATGTATAAGGCTCACTTAGACTATTCAGTCCACACTGGTGAACTTCTCTCTTATCACTGAGTGCTGCCCGATTCCATGTTAAGCTCAATGACAAGGGACCTCCTTTTTATAGCCGAGTCCGAACGGCGTTCCACATTCCAGTGAAACCACTTAGAGAAGCTTTGAAACCCTCAGAAATGTCACCAGCATTACTGAGGTGGGAAAATCCACCGCTGGAAAACTTTTTGGTGTTCGGTCGTAGCAGGAATCGAACCCACGACCTTGTGTATGCAAGGAGGGCATGCTAACCATTGCACCACGGTGGCTCCCAAGCCCAGGGATCCGGAGCGGAGCGGAGCGGAGCGTGGAGCGGAGCGGAGCAAGCCCTTTTTTTGCCGGAGCG
Source organism: Haematobia irritans (assembly GCF_050003625.1). Taxonomy (NCBI): domain Eukaryota; kingdom Metazoa; phylum Arthropoda; class Insecta; order Diptera; family Muscidae; genus Haematobia; species Haematobia irritans. The sequence continues at coordinate 166,518,574 of NC_134399.1, read as the reverse complement.
GGAGCGGAGCGGGAGCGGCATTTCTAAAATCCGGAGCGGAGCGGGAGCGGAGCGGTTTCCAAATGAAAAACCGCTCCGCTCCGAATAAAATATTACTTGAATGAAATGTGTTACTTTGAAATTACACTGTGTAGGTAATTTCAAATTTAGCTAGTACTTAGCGTAGTGTGGTAATGCCTCCATTTGGTAATGCCTCCATATAGACCGACTTCACTAGAATTGCTTGAAACTCAATGTAAAATTTCCAGATTTTACTTCTACATATTTAAGATTTCAAATCAAGACGATATTTTATAATTTTCTTGCACACTTACAAGAGATGTTAATGATTCCTCTAAAACTCAAACAAAAATGGTTCTTATAAATCCAGAATCTGATATAGTCCTCATAGGTGAAATCTTTAAATTTATCTTCGGGAAGTGTCCTCAAGTCCTCAAGCCCTCCTAAAATTTCAAAGGAAACCCTAATATTTGGTTCATGGTGGTGGGTATTTAAGGTTCGGCCCGGCCGAACTTAGTGCTGTATATACTTGTTTTCTAGTCCAAAAGGCAATAAACTTTTGAATGAAGTTGTAATGTCCTTATAATTAAGTGATTTTACTTAAAAATGTGTATCATAACATGAAAGATAAAATTTTTGAGGTAAGGTCAACGTGACTTTAATAATTAAGAAAAATTCTTTAAAATTAATAAAATTGTCTTTAAATTTGTTTCCTTTTTGCATCTTGCCTACAAAGCATAAAAACGTTAAAAAATAAGACATGTTTTTCAACACTTTATTTTAAAGACGCTTTTTACTTGAAACATAGCATAATTTCTACTGGAAGTCGAGTCTTAATATGGAAAAAAAAATAACTCGTTAACTCGTTTTTAAAGGATTTTGATAACAACTGACGAAAAAAATCTAAAAAAATGAAAAATTAACATATGCTTCCTAGAATGCTTCCTTTAATGAAGTCAAAATGGATTTAATATTTCTGAAAAAATCTTCAAAATTAATAAAATATTTCAACACATTGTTTTAAAGTCATTATACCACATAGTGGTTAGGGTATAATAAGTTTGATCTGCCAAAAAATGTACCTACAAGAAATATTGATTTTAGACCCCATAAAATATATACCGATCGACTCAGAATCCTGAGTCGATCTAGCGCTTGGCGTCCGTCCGTCCATCCGTCCGTCTGTCCATGTATTTGTTGTTCACATGATTTCGGTCGCAATTATTAACCGATTTTGATGAAATTTGGTACAGGGAGTTTTTTTGGGCACAAGGACGAACGTTATTGAATTTGGAAGAAATCGGATCAAATTTAGATATAGCTCTCATATATATGTATTGCCCGATTTCGACAAATGGGGTCACGTTGCACTTTTTTTACTAACCGATCGTCGTCAAATTTAGCACAAAATAATCTTCTGTAACACCCTTTAAGTCTGAAAATTTCATCGAAATCGGTTCAGATTTAGATATAGGTCCCATATATATGAATCGCCCGATTTTGTCAAATTAGGTCATAAAACCCTTATTTATCAACCGATCTTACTCAAAGTTGGCGAAATGTAATCTTCTATAGCACTAACTATATGTGCAAAAAATCATCGAAATCGGTTCAGATTTAGCTATAGCTCCCATATATGTACCGCCCGATTTTTCTAAATAAAATAAAACTCAATTGAACAAATAATACAATGTTTGTACCATAATTTTCTCGAAGAGGAGCGGAGCGGAGCGTGGAGCGGAGCGGAGCGATTTTTTTTTTCTCGGAGCGGAGCGAGGAGCGGAGCGGTTTTTTTTTCTCCGGAGCGGGAGCGGAGCGGAGCGAAAAAAATGGACCGCTCCGGATCCCTGCCCAAGCCCATGTTAAATTCATCGCTTTTGCGTCAAGTTGGGTATGAGTTGTTGGGTATGAGTAACCAAAGTAAAGGTGATATAACACCTCCTTGCGGCAATCCCTTTGTTGTAGAAGAACATATTCTTTTTTTAATACTTTTTTGGCTTTATAATCAAGTTACCAAAAATCAAATACAAATACAAATTTTTATTCGCAGCTCATAACAATCATTTTTAAGGATTCTAGAACGTTTCCATAAATTAATATTTTCATCTGATTTTTTGTTTGATTAGCCTACATTCAATGTCACTCTATGAACCCTATTGTATTGAAACAACCGTTTTGTTATTTATTTCACATTAGGAAAAAGAAGAAATTATGCAATAAACCAAACAAAATATATATTTTGTCCATATTCATCGGAGTTACTTTGCATAAATGCAAAGAAAGAAATTCAAGGTGAAACCATCATCATCAACATACTGACCAACTTAACGATACCAAATAAGTAATAAATTTTTATTCATAAAATTTTCAAAATCACACATTGAAGAAGCATAATAAACAAAACAAATATTAACCCGATCACCAATTCATTGCAGCACAATCAAAACCCTCTTCAAATAAACTACGAAACACCACTGTTCCAACTTTCACTTTCAATGCGCTATCGCAATACCAACGATGGGACAAAAGTCTTCAGGCTAAACTGTAAGAAGCAGTCTTTAGGCATAAAGACTGCTGATGAGCAGGCAGACGGACCAAAAAAGGCAAAAACAGACTGAGAGTGGTGGAAAAATATTTAAAGAGTTATTAATTTTATATTCAAATTCATGCGTAACGTGAACTAATGAATTCACAATATTACCGCAACGGTGGCAAACTATTTTGTTTTTATTATATTTCGATTTTTTGTGTGCATCATCACAACATTTGTGTGTATTGAAGACATATGACAAATTAAGCCGTTTAACTAATTATTTAACACTATTGTTTTTATTGCGTTCACTATGGAATGATGAAGATATAATAGGTTTGTCAGTGTACCTTTAACACATTGAAATTTAGGTTTTAGACCATATCAAGAAGTTAGTTTTCTTGATCAGGTGTAATGAGGTTAGCTCAGGCGTCAGAACAGAACACAAGTATTTATTTCTCTCTCTCTCTCTCTCTCTAGAGAGAAATTTTAAGATCTAAGAACACAAGTATTTATTTCTCTCTCTCTAGAGAGAAATGTTAAGATCTAATGGGAGCGAAAATTCGGGAGTTGATCGGGAACTGACGAGATGTACATAATCGGAAGATGATGAACTATTCACCCAAGTATTGGTTGGTTTCCAGATGATCCACAGTTGATGAGAACTACGGTTTGTTGATGGTCAGGTCAGGTCAGTTATAGTGTCAGCCTTATATTTTAGGCTCTCTTATTCAGTCCATTGTGATACCACAGTGATGAACTTCATGACTAGGGATCCCCCTTTTATAACCGAGTCCGAACGGCGTTACTGACAGGGGATAATTCACCGCTGGAAATCTTTTTGGTATTGGGTCGGTCGCCTCGGCCCTATGTAACAGGTTGGCTGATAAGTCCCCCGTCTGACACATTATTTTTATATAGTACCAACCTTCAAATGATTCGTGTCAAAATTTGACGTCTGTAAGTCAATTATTTTGTGAGATAGAGCGTCTTTTGTGAAGCAACTTTTGTTATTGTGAAAAATTTCGTGTTTTGATAAAATACTGTTTTCTGAAGGGAAAGAATACGGTGGAAGCAAAAACTTGGCTTGATAATGAGTTTCCGGACTCTGGCCCAGGGAAATCAACAATAATTGATTGGTATGCAAAATTCAAGCGTGGTGAAATGAGCACGGAGGACGGTGAACGCAGTGGACGCCCGAAAGAGGTGGTTACCGATAAAAACATCAAAAACATCCACAAAATGATTTTGAATGACCGTAAAATGAAGTTGATCGAGATAGCAGCGGCCTTAATGATATCAAAGGAACGTGTTGGTCATATCATTCATCAATATTTGGATATGCGTAAGCTCTGTGCAAAATGGATGCCGCGCGAGCTCACATTTGACCAAAAACAACAATGTGTTGATGATTCTGAGCGGTGTTTACAATTTTAATTTTACAATTTTTAAGAAAGTACAAAAAAGGTTTTTTTTAGCAAAAAAGTACTTTTCACTAAATTTCAACAAAAATTCCATTGGAAGATTATTGTCAAGAGCTCCTTTAGACTGGATTTTAAGGACAATAAAATTTTGTTTGTCAACTCCTCAATTTTAAATATTTTTTTAGTTTTATATCCGCTTACAAAGACTACCTTAGTATTGTAATCACGGTTGCCACAATTGTACTTCATAAATTTTCTGTAGATAAATAAAAATAAATTTTTGACAAAATTTTCTAATGAAATAAAATTTTGACAAAATTTTCTGTTGAAATAAAATTTTAACAAAATTTTTTATAGAAATAAAATTTTGATAAAATTTAGTAGGAAAATTTCTATAAAAATAAAATTTTGACAAAATTTTCTGTAGAAGTAAAATTTTGAATTTTCTGATCAAATAAATTTTTGCAAAATAAAGGGTGATTTGTTAAGAGCTTGATAACTTTTTTTTAAAAAAAACGCATAAAATTTGCAAAATCTCATCGGTTCTTTATTTGAAACGTTAGATTGGTCCATGACATTTACTTTTTGAAGATAATTTCATTTAAATGTTGACCGCGGCTGCGTCTTAGGTGGTCCATTCGGAAAGTCCAATTTTTGGCAACTTTTTCGAGCATTTCGGCCGGAATAGCCCGAATTTCTTCGGAAATGTTGTCTTCCAAAGCTGGAATAGTTGCTGGCATATTTCTGTAGACTTTAGACTTGACGTAGCCCCACAAAAAATAGTCTAAAGGCGTCAAATCGCATGATCTTGGTGGCCAACTTACCGGTCCATTTCTTGAGATGAATTGTTCTCCGAAGTTTTCCCTCAAAATGGCCATAGAATCGCGAGATGTGTGGCATGTAGCGCCATCTTGTTGAAACCACATGTCAACCAAGTTCAGTTCTTCCATTTTTGGCAACAAAAAGTTTGTTAGCATCGAACGATAGCGATCGCCATTCACCGTAACGTTGCGTCCAACAGCATCTTTGAAAAAATACGGTCCAATGATTCCACCAGCGTACAAACCACACCAAACAGTGCATTTTTCGGGATGCATGGGCAGTTCTTGAACGGCTTTTGGTTGCTCTTCACTCCAAATGCGGCAATTTTGCTTATTTACGTAGCCATTCAACCAGAAATGAGCCTCATCGCTGAACAAAATTTGTCGATAAACACATTTCGAACCGAACACTGATTTTGGTAATAAAATTCAATGATTTGCAAGCGTTGCTCGTTAGTAAGTCTATTCATGATGAAATGTCAAAGCATACTGAGCATCTTTCTCTTTGACACCATGTCTGAAATCCCACGTGATCTGTCAAATACTAATGCATGAAAATCCTAACCTCAAAAGAATCACCCTTTAATATTTTTTGGTAAGAAATGTTGGTATAATATATTTATCTTAACTTTCGACCGTGACTGACTAATGGTTCGCACTATTTTAGTATGCGATCGATAACTTCTCATCTAGAAAGTGTTCGTGTGGAAGCTTAATATGGAAACACATGCTTTTTCGACTAAAACATTCTTGAAATTCAATAAAATCGTGTTTTTGACTATGGCTTTTACGAAATCAAGATTTTCTTCCCGCATGAACTGTTTTGCCAAATTTGTAAAAGACTATTAGCAAATAAGCAAACAACTTTCTCAAAATATTAAAATATTTTATCAAAACTATTGAACCATAAATCCAATATCGGGTCAAAAAAATGTCTATACAAAAGGTACTAGTCATTCGCGGGGGTACTACGGTACTCATCAGGATGAAAAAGTATTGAAAAAAGTACTATAGTACTGCATTTTCCATCCCTGTCCCAGATAAAAGGTATACAAAAAATGTTTTTTATTTGTATTCAAAACTCTACTAGATTTACACCTCTCATTCACAACTTCAAACTATTCTTGGTTTTCGTGGTCCAAACTTTAGCTGCATCAACGAATGACTAGCTACAAATGGGTATCTTAACATGAAAGAAAAAATTTATAGGCTAAGGTCAACTTGACCATAATAATTCAGAAAAATTTTTTAAAGTAAAGACAAAATCTTTGGAACCGAGTATGCTTTTTTTCAGTGTAGGTTAGAGCGAATACCCATGCAAATTTGTTGCTTTTTTGGTTTGACCTAAGAGCCCGAGTCCGAAAGGCGTTTCCCATTACGATGAAACCACTTGCGGTATGGTCAGACAGGGCAAATATTAGACACAAATTGTCGTCGCAGTCAAACTAGCACAGATTTTTAGCTCATAACATCACAATAGCAGTATTTTCCATGAACGGTATCCAGATATTTCGAAAACGCTCCAGGAAAAAATTTTGATACTCATTTCTGAGAGGGGATAATTCACCGCTGAAAAACTTTTTGGTATTCGATCGAAATTGTGGTTGAAACCACGACTCTATGCCTGCAATGTGGGCATGATAACCTTTGCATCAAAGTTGTCATTAAATCATGCAATGGAATAACTGATAATTACTTCCATTGAAGACTACCCAGCAAACAAATTACAAGTTTTTCTAAAGGCACAGCTTTAAAAGCACTACCAAAAATGACCTCCCAAAGATGTTCTTTATTTTAACTGCAGAGGAAGTTCAATTGAGTCCATTTTTTTATAACTCGCTTTTTTCATAATTTTAATAGGAAATTAAAAATTTTTTTGTTTCAAATGGGTCCATAAAGTAATACAAATTATTAAAACTTTGCCGAAAAAAATGGTAAATACTTTTTAGAAAAATTTCGATTTGTTGAAAACGTTTCCCAGCAAAAAAAAAATTGGAAGTTGTTCCACAAACATTTCTTTTAAAGCCCATCCCAGAATCCCCCATCGAGTTTTTTCAACTTCTGATGCAGTCCTTTTGGACAAGTCCACAAACATTTCTTCTAAAGCGCATCGTGGGATCCCCCAATGATTTTTTCCACTTCCGATGCAGTCCTTTTGGACAAGTGCACAAACATTTCTTCTAAAGCGCATCTTGGTATACCCCAATGATTTTTTTCTACCTCCGATGCAGTCCTTGTGGACAAGTATTAGAAAGAACGCAATCAGGTTATTTTAAGTGCAAATTTTGGACAATTAAATTTTACAAAAAATAGAAAACTAATAAAAAACTAAAAAAATAGAAAATTAATAAAAAAAATAATAATAATAAGACAAAAAATTGCATCCCCGCTGGGGATGTTGATTTTTAATGGAAAAAATATATTTATACGAAAATATTTGCCGAAAATAAAAAATAAAAACGATGCATGACATAAAAAATATTTTTTTTAGAAAAATATTTGATAAAAAATTGCCGCTGGTGAGATTTGAACCTGCGTTTCTTATTTTTTCGTTCATACTAATAAAGAACATCTCGAGAAGCAATTAGAATGATATTCCTTGGAGTCGTATTACGATCATATCACAAACATTTGAATTGACCTTTCGACGCTTTATTTTCAATGGCGTTTGTGGCTGAGTGTGCTACGGCGTTCTGTTATGGTGCCAGCAAACCCAGGTTCAACCCCTGGTCGGAGCGAAAAAGGTTTACAAATTTTAAAAAAATAGATAATAGGAAAATAATAGTGTAATAAAAAATATGGATGAAAAAAAAGTGAAAATGGGTGAAAAAATTTTTTTCGCTTTTTAAATTCCTTCATTCAAATTAACTTCCAGGGCACAACTTCTAAAGCAATGCAAAGGATCCAAAAAAGGGAGTACTTCCGTCCTATGACAAGCCCATGTAAAATTCATTGGAAATGATCCAAGTTTGCACTACTTCCGGATCACAGATTGGGGATCCAAACTACTTTTTTGGAAGCTCTTTTTTTTGCTAGGTTGATGCTAAACATTCCAGACACGCTTTATAATGCACTAATAATCATAAAAAATTTTAAAAATTATTTATTTGTCAAAATATCACCAAATTTCTCATCCAAAACACTGGATTCGCATCACATCTTAAGAAGTGATGCAAATTCCGTTGAAATGGTGACAAGTCCATGTTAAATTCATCGCTTCTGCGCCAATTTTGCACCACTTCCGGATCCAAAGAGAACATTTTCACAACTTTTTTGGCGACGCTTTTTTGCTGGGTATTTAAAAAGCGAAGATCTTTCTGACGTGTTTAAGCTCAGTCGTTTCTTTAAAAATATCAAATGAAGATCATAGTCCCAGCAACAAATAAAATTTTAGCCATGGAATTTAATAGTTTAGTCTATCGTCATCATATTTCTTCTCTCAGTGTATTTAATTATTACATAAAAAAACACACACGACATTTCTGGATTTTTCATCTGGTTTCACTTTTACTTGCTTTGATATGTAATTGCCTAACAAAATTGTTACAATTTTTATTGATTTTTGTTTTGGCAATAAAGACTCAAAACAAAAGAAGAAACCGCCTTTTTAGCAAACATAAAATTGTGTTGACCATTTGTACATAATACTCAAGTATAACATTGCGATTTTCGACTGAATTTTTTGTGTGCTATTCAACTCAAGTTGTATTTAATTAAAGTAATATTTCTCCTCTTTCTTTTGAAGAAATGGCCCCATCGGGCGTTGTATCCAGCATCATTCAATCACAACCATCGTCATCATCATTGGTAAATCGAATGAAAGAAAATGAGAAAAAATACAATCTATTGTTTGCTGCAACGAATTGTTGTTGCTAACAGTTGTTGTTTGTCGTTACTTCCAGCAAGACTCAGTCATTTTTAGCCAGTCAGCCTTCTATCCATCCAATGAAGCAAATACTATTCATTTGGTAAGGACTATTTGGTTTATTTTTTCGGCAGAGGATGTTTTTGTAGATTTTCACTTTGTCGTTTGTTTTCTTATATTGTATGATTTGGTAGTGCCCTTTGCTGGGGAAAATGATTGGTTTGTTTTTTGCTTTAATTCTTTTTTTATATAAATGGATATTAGGTTAAACGAATATTTAAAATTTTATGCACTGAAAAAAATATTGTTGAAGTTCTATTAAATTTTATAAAATTCTGATTTCAAACAGAATACGAAATTATCTTTCACAAGAAAAAAAAATAATTATGTCTAATAAATTTTCTTGAATATATTGAGAACTATTTATTTATCATACCATTCACCACTACTGTGGTACAGGGTATAATAAGTTTGTGCATTTGTATGTAACCCCAAGAAATAGTGGTCATACACTGTTAGAAAAATATGTTTTTCATATGTTCCGATATAAACAAAATGTGTTTCGGGCACGATTTTAAACCACAATATATTTAAGTGCGAACATGTAATGTTCCTGAACTAACACTAAATGTTTGGGACATCTACACCCAGAGAAATGATTGGTTGGAATTCGATTACGACAGCAGTTTGATAGTGGAGACCCACAATTTTTAATTGTGTGGAATAATTGTTAGTTATTTCTCTTGTTTGATAGTTTATATAATCAATATAACGGTGGTGTGACCAAAAGTTGGTACACACGACTAAATATTGGTCGTTATTTATACATTGAAATAACTAACCATTTCAATTTATTCCACCCTGTTGTGATAACTGATTTGTTTTGCCAATGTGTCACCAAACCCAACTGAAAGTCCGCCTAGCCAATAAGTTGGTTGTGTTAACAAATTTTATAGTTATAAAGGAATTTGTTACTATGGACTACATAAATATGACAACAAATAAGTTGTTGTTTGATTTCATTAATTATAAACTCTAAATTCTCAAAATTTCAATACAATTCAAATTTTTCATGTCGAGTACCCAATATTAGAGAAAATTAATTCGGTAGCTACATTCTTAATTGGTGAGTAACATAATCATCAAATGAAATTAATACCACTCACTCAATTACGTTCTTCCCTACTAGAGATATTTTAACAAATGTGACGATTTCCGAGGATGGGAATGGTAAATAAAGGGTGATTCTTTTGAGGTTAGGATTTTCATGCATTAGTATTTGACAGATCACGTGGGATTTCAGACATGGTGTCAAAGAGAAAGATGCTCAGTATGCTTTGACATTTCATCATGAATAGACGAACGATCTGCCAAAACGTCGAATTTTCAGTGAATGGGCCCTAGAAAAGTTGGCAGAAAATCCGCTTTTTTATCGACAAATTTTGTTCAGCGATGAGGCTCATTTCTGGTTGAATGGCTACGTAAATAAGCAAAATTGCCGCATTTGGAGTGAAGAGCAACCAGAAGCCGTTCAAGAACTGCCCATGCATCCCGAAAAATGCACTGTTTGGTGTGGTTTGTACGCTGGTGGAATCATTGGACCGTATTTTTTCAAAGATGCTGTTGGACGCAACGTTACGGTGAATGGCGATCGCTATCGTTCGATGCTAACAAACTTTTTGTTGCCAAAAATGGAAGAACTGAACTTGGTTGACATGTGGTTTCAACAAGATGGCGCTACATGCCACACAGCTCGCGATTCTATGGCCATTTTGAGGGAAAACTTCGGAGAACAATTCATGTCAAGAAATGGACCGGTAAGTTGGCCACCAAGATCATGCGATTTGACGCCTTTAGACTATTTTTTGTGGGGCTACGCCAAGTCTAAAGTCTACAGAAATAAGCCAGCAACTATTCCAGCTTTGGAAGACAACATTTCCGAAGAAATTCGGGCTATTCCGGCCGAAATGCTCGAAAAAGTTGCCCAAAATTGGACTTTCCGAATGGACCACCTAAGACGTAGCCGCGGTCAACATTTAAATGAAATTATCTTCAAAAAGTAAATGTCATGGACCAATCTAACGTTTCAAATAAAGAACCGATGAGATTTTGCAAATTTTATGCGTTTTTTTTTTTTAAAAAGTTATCAAGCTCTTAACAAATCACCCTTTATATAGATTGGCTACCTCGCCATCGAACTTAAAATCGATCAGAACTGAAGAAAGATTCTGGTGCAAAGACATAACAACATGTCAAGGTCCATGCGTGAGTCACGATCGGGTAATTGTGAGTGGAGCACCAGCATCATCTGCATCATTTCCATTCAGTTTTTAATTATTAATTAATAATTTAATTAAATACAGACTAAAATTAATTCACCAAATGGTTTCTTTAATTTCTCAAGCATTGGTTGTCCGAAAATAATAAATAGTTGTTTCAACAAACGAATAAAATCTTATTGGTTGGGATTACCAATTAGACTTATAATGTGCCCAAATTTTAGTTATCGAAACAATTTGATATACTGTTGTGCAAGACAAAAGTTGGTTGCTTTGACAAATTTTGTCAGTTATATTCTGGTAGTAGATGGGACCGAATAATTTGGTTGGCAAAAGAATTGGTTGGCACAACAAATTTTTTTTCTGTGTGTATGTTAATATGTTAGAATATATTATGTTTGGGGCATGAATGTTTCATAAAAATCATATGTGTGAATACAAAAATATATAAATTTACAAATTTCGACTAAACATACATATGTTGTGATATTTTATTCAAAGCGACAGAGAGAGTATAGCGAGAAATAGAGATGGAAACCGGGAGAGTTGACGAAAGATATCAATATAACATAGCAAAAGAGTCAAAAGAGAACAATTTCTTTGAAACCGCTTGTATGTTGTTTCGGAAAACTGTTTTATGATAAGGCCAAAAATTTGATATGTTTAAGTCAAAATATTATTTAATTTGAATAAAGAGAATATACATTCTGAACCAAGAGAATAGACATTTGAAAAACAAACAGCTTATGTTTTCGCCTTGAGAGCAGCATTTTATGTATGTGTGGACATGTGTTTTGTATGTGTGTGAAGATAAATTTTAAAATTTAACTTTAACAGAGCAATTTTAACAGGTTAACAGAGCTATGTTAACGGTTAACAGAGCTCTTTTATGTAAAAAAATTGGAAATTTGAATTTAATTTTAGATTAAAACTTAAAAAATGGCGTTGTATGTGCATTAAAATTAAAAAAACAACTCAATAATAATAGAAAACACAATGAGTAATAACTAACTTAAAGGAATATTAGGAGTATATATCTCAGAACTGTTAAAGAATGGCTGGTTGCACAAATAAGTGGTAATAAATTGATTTGTTTAAAGTATGAAATTGGAGATAGATAGGTTGATAAAACTGGTACCACATATAGCTCTCTTCGAGTGCTATCAGAAAGTACAAGAGTTATATTCCAAATTCATTTCAGATGCGAGAAATTTTGAAATTTTAGAAATCTGGAATGGCCCACTGTGCTGGAATGGAAAAAGATAGGTTAATGAAACTGGTACCACATATAGCCCTCGTCGAGAGCTATCAGAATATATACGTGTTGTATTCCGAATCCATTTCAGATTCGAGCAATTTTGAATGTAAAGTTAAATGATAAAAATCTAAAGTGGCCCACTGTGCTGGATTACAAATAGATAGGTAAATGAAACTGGTACCACATATAGGCCTTTTTGGGCGCTATTAGAATCTACAAGAGTTATATTCCGAATCCATTTCAGATTCGAGAAATTTGGACTCTAAACTTAAATTTTAAAAATCTAAAATGGCCCACTGTACTGGAATGGAAAAAGATAGGTCAATGAAACTGGTACCACATATAGCCCTCGCCGAGAGCTATCAGAATATATAAGCATTATAATTCAAGTCCATTTCAGATTCGATTCAATAGAAAACTTTTGTAAATATGAAATGGCCCACAGTGCTGGAATGGAGAATGATAGGCCACTGAAACTGGTTTCACATATAGCCCTCGTCGAGAGCTATTAGAATGTATAATCATTACATTCCAAATTCATTTCAAATTCAAGAAATTTTGAAATTAAAGTTTAATTTAAATTTGAAAAATATAAACTGGCCCACTGTGCTGGACACGAAAAAGATAGGTCAACCAAACTTCTACCACAAATAGCCCTTGTCGAGTGCTATAAGAATCTATAGGCATTATATTCCGAATCCATTTCAGATTCGAGAAATTTTGAAATTAAAGTTAAATTTTAAAAGTCTGAAATGGCCCACTGTGCTGTGGAATGGGGGAAAGATAGGTCAATGAAACTGGTACCACATATAGCCTTCGTCGAGAGGTATCAGAATATATAATTGCTATATTCTAAATTTATTTCGAAATATTGTCAAAATTAGAAATAAATTACGACATATTTTCCTTTTGAAATTTACCTCTGTACCTGTGTAGCAAAATGTGTTAAACCTCGCTGTTATTAATATGACATAACATACTTTACTCTGAGAGTCGCTCTCTTGATTCGACTCTCAACAGATGTTGTGAAAATAACATAGCAGTGTCTCACCATTACCTCATGTATTTTTGAAGTTAAATTTTAAAATAGAAAAATTCAATTTTTTCAAAATCGTTAAAAGATAGGCGAATGAAATTAACGTCAATAATAGCTCTTATCTGAATCTATGAGAATATGTAAACATTATATTCGGAATCCATTTCAGATTTGAGAAATTTTGCCTCTAAAATTAAATTTTAAAAATCTAAAGTGGCCCACTGTGCTGGAATGGGAAAAGATAGGTTACTGAAACCGGTAGTACATATAGCCCTCGTCGAGAGCTATCAGAATTTATAAGAATTATATTCCAAATCCATTTGAGATTCGAAAAATTTTGAAATTAAAGTTAAATTTTAAAAATATGGTATGGCCCATTGTGCTGAAATGGAGAAAGATAGGACAATAAAACTGCTTCCACATATAGCCCTCGTCGAGAGCTATCAGAATATATAAGCGTTATATTCCGAATCCATTTCAGATTTGAGAAATTGTGACTCTAAAATTAAATTTTAAAAATAAAAAATGGCCCACTGTGCTGGAATGGGAAAAGATAGGTTAATGAAACTGGTAGTACATATAGCCCTCGCCGAGAGCTATCAGAATTTATAAGCACTATATTCCAAATCAATTTCAGATTCGAGAAATTTTGAAATTAAAGTTAAATTTTAAAAATCTCAAATGGCCCACTGTGCTGGAATGGGGAAAGATAGGTTAATGAAACTAGTACCACATATACCACTCGTCGAGAGCTATTGGAATATATAAGCATTATATTCCAAATCCATTTCAGATTCGAGAAATTTTGAAATTAAAGTTAAATTTTAAAAGTCTCAAAGGGCCCACTGTGCTGGAATGGGAAAATATATGTTAATGAAACTGGTAGTACATATAGCCCTCGCCGAGAGCTATCAGAATTAATAAGCGCTATATTCCAAATCAATTTCAGATTCGAGAAATTTTGAAATTAAAGTTAAATTTTAAAAATAAAAAATGGCCCACGGTGCTGTAATGGGGAAAGATAGGTTAATGAAACTAGTACCACATATAACCCACGTCGAGAGCTATCGGAATATGTAAGCATTATATTCCGAATCCATTTGAGATTGGAGAAATTGTGAATATAAAGTTAAATTTTAAAAATCTAAAATGGCCCACTGTGCTGGAATGGGAAATGATAGGTTAATGAAACTGGTAGTAGAAATAGCCCTCGTCGAGAGCTATCAGAATTTATAAGCATTATATTCCAAATCAATTTCAGATTCAACAAATTTTGAAATTAAAGTTATATTAATACTTTAAGTACTTACTTTGTATTTATGCTAATTTAATTAAACTGACTTATATATAAAAATTGGCATTGCATAGTATTGTTTATTAAGTATTCAATTTTTGATGTTATATATAGACAATATCATTGGCAATAAGTTTTTTAATGTAAAAAATATCATATAAAAAATTAATGAGATTGAGATATATTGTATATGAATATATTATATATATATAATATATTATATATATATAATGCTTACATATTCAGATAGCTCTCGACGAGGGTTATATATGGTACTAGTTTCATTAACCTATCTTTTTCGTGTCCACCACAGTGGGCCATTTGAGATTTTTAAAATTTAATTTTAGAGTCAAAATTTCTCGAATCTGAAATGGATTCGGAATATAATGCTTATAAATTCTGATAGCACTCAACGAGTGCTATATGTGGTACCAGTTTCATTAACCTATCTTTCCCCATTCCAGCACAGTGGGCCATTTTGGATTTTTAAAATTTAACTTTAATTTCAAAATTTCTCGAATCTGAAATGGATTTGGAATATAATGCTTATATATTCTAATAGCTCTCGACGAGGGTTATATATGGTACTAGTTTCATTAACCTATCTTTTTCGTGTCCACCACAGTGGGTCATTTGAGATTTTTAAAATTTAACTTTATATTCAAAATTTCTCCAATCTGAAATGGATTCGGAATATACTGCTTACATATTCTGATAGATCTAGATAAGAACTATTATTGACGTTAATTTCATTCGCCTATCTTTTAACGATTTTGAAAAAATTGAATTTTTCTATTTTAAAATTTAACTTCAAAAATACATGAGGTAATGGTGAGACGCTGCTATGTTATTTTCACAACATCTGTTGAGTGTCGAATCAAGAGAGCGACTCTCAGAGTAAAGTATGTTATGTTATATTAATAACAGCGAGGTTTAACACATTTTGCTACACAGTTACAGAGTTAAATTTCAAAAGGAAAATATTTCGTAATTTATTTCTAATTTTGACAATATTTCGAAATAAATTTAGAATATAGCAATTATATATTCTGATAGCTCTCGACGAGGGCTATATGTGGTACCAGTTTCATTGACCTATCTTTCTCCATTCCAGCACAGTGGGCCATTTCATATTTTTAAAATTTAACTTTAATTTCAAATTTTCTCGAATCTGAAATTGATTTGGAATATAACGCCTATATACTCTAATAGCTCTCGACGAGGGCTATATGTGGTACCAGTTTCATTAACCTATCTTTCCCCATTCCAGCACAGTGGGCCCTTTGAGACTTTTAAAATTTAACTTTAATTTCAAATTTTCTCGAATCTGAAATGGATTTGGAATATAACGCTTATATACTCTAATAGCTCTCGACGAGGGCTATATGTGGTACCAGTTCCATTAACCTATCTTTCCCCATTCCAGCACAGTGGGCCATTTGAGTTTTTTAAAATTTAATTTTAGAGTCAAATTTTCTCGAATCTGAAATGGATTTGGAATATAATGCTTATATATTCCAATAGCTCTTGACGAGGGTTATATATGGTACTAGTTTCATTAACCTATCTTTTTCGTGTCCACCACAGTGGGTCATTTGAGATTTTTACAATTTTACTTTACATTCAAAATTTCTCGAATCTGAAATGGATTCGGAATATAACGCTTATATATTCTGATAGCTCTCGACGAGGGCTATATGTGGAAGCAGTTTTATTGTCCTATCTTTCTCCATTTCAGCACAATGGGCCATACCATATTTTTAAAATTTAACTTTAATTTCAAAATTTTTCGAATCTCAAATTGATTTGGAATATAATGCTTATAAATTCTGATAGCTCTCGACGAGGGCTATTTCTACTACCAGTTTCATTAACCTATCATTTCCCATTCCAGCACAGTGGGCCATTTTAGATTTTTAAAATTTAACTTTATATTCACAATTTCTCCAATCTCAAATGGATTCGGAATATAATGCTTACATATTCCGATAGCTCTCGACGTAGGTTATATGTGGTACTAGTTTCATTAACCTATCTTTCCCCATTACAGCACCGTGGGCCATTTTTTATTTTTAAAATTTAACTTTAATTTCAAAATTTCTCGAATCTGAAATTGATTTGGAATATAATGCTTATAAATTAAGATAGCTCTCGGCGAGGGCTATATGTACTACCAGTTTAATTGACCTATCTTTCTCCATTCCAGCACAGTGGGCCATTTGAGATTTTTAAAATTTAACTTTAATTTCAAAATTTCTCGAATCTGAAATGGATTTGGAATATAATGCTTATATATTCTAATAGCTCTCGACGAGGGTTATATATGGTACTAGTTTCATTGACCTATCTTTTTCGTGTCCACCACAGTGGGTCATTTGAGATTTTTAAAATTTAACTTTATATTCAAAATTTCTCCAATCTGAAATGGATTCGGAATATACTGCTTACATATTCTGATAGATCTAGATAAGAACTATTATTGACGTTAATTTCATTCGCCTATCGTTTTACGATTTTGAAAAAATTGAATTTTTCTATTTTAAAATTTAACTTCAAAAATACATGAGGTAATGGTGAGACACTGCTATGTTATTTTCACAACATCT
This sequence comes from Haematobia irritans, assembly GCF_050003625.1. Lineage (NCBI taxonomy): Eukaryota > Metazoa > Arthropoda > Insecta > Diptera > Muscidae > Haematobia > Haematobia irritans. Next base: position 166,501,461 of record NC_134399.1, on the reverse strand, counting down.
GTTAAGAGTCGAATCTGTAAACAAAACAAGAGAGCGAGTCTCATAGTAAAGTATGTTATGTTATTTTAATTATAGAGACGGTTAACATATTTTGCTAAAGTCACAGAGGTATATTTTAATAGGAAAATGTGTCTATTTTTTTATTAATTTTCGCAATATTTCGAAATAAATTTAGAATATTACAATTATATATTTTGATAGTACTCAACGAGGACTATATGTGCTACCAGTTTCAGTTACCTATCTATTTGCAGTCCGGCCAGTGGGCCACTTTAAATTTTGATCATATAATTTTACATTCAAAATTTCTCAAATCTGAAATGGATTCGGAATATAATGCTTACATATTATGATAGCTCCCGACGAGGGCTATAAGTGGTACCAGTTTTATGAACCTATCTTTTTCGTGTCCAGCACAGTGGGCCATTTAAATTTTTAAAATTTAACTTTAATTTCACGCTTTCTCCAATCTGAAATTTATTCGGAATATAATGCTTATATATTCTAATAGCTCTCGACGAGGGCTATATGTGGGACCAGTCTTATTGACATATCTTTCTCCATTTCAGCACAATGGGCCATACCATATTTTTAAAATTTAACTTTAATTTCTCGAATCTGAAATTGATTTGGAATATAATGCTTTTAAATTCTGATAGCTCTCGACGAGGGCTATATGTGCTACCAGTTTCATTAACCTATCTTTCCCCATTCCAGCACAGTGGGCCATTTTGGATTTTTAAAATTTAACTTTAATTTCAAAATTTTTCGAATCTGAAATTGATTTGGAATATAATGCTTATAAATTCTGATAGCTCTCGACAAGGGCTATTTGTACTACCAGTTTCATTAACCTATCTTTTCCCATTCCAGCACGGTGGGCCATTTTAGATTTTTAAAATTTAATTTTGGAGTCAAAATTTCTCAAATCTGAAATGGATTCGGAATATAATGTTTACATATTCTGATAGATCTTGATAAGAGCTATCATTGACGTTAATTTCATTTGCCTATCTTTTAACGATTTTGAAAAATTGAATTTTTCTATTTTAAAATTTAACTTCAAAAATACATGAGGTAATGGTGAGACACTGCTATGTTATTTTCACAACATCTGTTGAGAGTCGAATCAAGAGAGCGACTCTCAGAGTAAAGTATGTTATGTTATATTAATAACAGCGAGGTTTAACACATTTTGCTACACAGTTACAGAGGTAAATTTCAAAAGGAAAATATGTCGTAATTTATTTCTAATTTTGACAATATTTCGAAATAAATTTAGAATATAGCAAATATATATTCTGATAGCTCTCAACGAGGGCTATATGTGGTACCAGTTTCATTGACCTATCTTTCTCCATTCCAGCACAGTGGGCCATTTCATATTTTTAAAATTGAACTTTAATTTCAAAATTTCTCGAATCTGAAATGGATTTGGAATATAACGCTTATATACTCTAATAGCTCTCGATGAGGACTATATGTGGTACCAGTTTCATTGACCTATCTTTCCCCATTCCAGCACAGTGGGCCATTTTTGATTTTTAAAATTTAACTTTAATTTCAAAATTTCTCGAATCTGAAATTGATTTGGAATATAGTGCTTATTAATTCTGATAGCTCTCGGCGAGGGCTATATGTACTACCAGTTTCATTAACATATATTTTCCCATTCCAGCACAGTGGGCCATTTTTTATTTTTAAAATTTAATTTTAGAGTCACAATTTCTCGAATCTGAAATGGATTCGGAATATAACGCTTATATATTCTGATAGCTCTCGACGAGGGCTATATGTGGAAGCAGTTTTATTGTCCTATCTTTCTCCATTTCAGCACAATGGACCATACCATATTTTTAAAATTTAACTTTAATTTCAAAATTTTTCGAATCTCAAATGGATTTGGAATATAATTCTTATAAATTCTGATAGCTCTCGACGAGGGCTATATGTACTACCAGTTTCAGTAACCTATCTTTTCCCATTCCAGCACAGTGGGCCACTTTAGATTTTTAAAATTTAATTTTAGAGGCAAAATTTCTCAAATCTGAAATGGATTCCGAATATAATGTTTACATATTCTCATAGATCTAGATAAGAGCTATTATTGACGTTAATTTCTTTTGCTTATCTTTTAACGATTTTGAAAAAATTGAATTTTTCTATTTTAAAATTTAACTTCAAAAATACATGAGGTAATGGTGAGACACTGCTATGTTATTTTCACAACATCTGTTGAGAGTCGAATCAAGAGAGCGACTCTCAGAGTAAAGTATGTTATGTCATATTAATAACAGCGAGGTTTAACACATTTTGCTACACAGGTACAGAGGTAAATTTCAAAAGGAAAATATGTCGTAATTTATTTCTAATTTTGACAATATTTCGAAATAAATTTAGAATATAGCAATTATATATTCTGATACCTCTCGACGAAGGCTATATGTGGTACTAGTTTCATTGACCTATCTTTCCCCCATTCCACAGCACAGTGGGCCATTTCAGACTTTTAAAATTTAACTTTAATTTCAAAATTTCTCGAATCTGAAATGGATTCGGAATATAATGCCTATAGATTCTTATAGCACTCGACAAGGGCTATTTGTGGTAGAAGTTTGGTTGACCTATCTTTTTCGTGTCCAGCACAGTGGGCCAGTTTATATTTTTCAAATTTAAATTAAACTTTAATTTCAAAATTTCTTGAATTTGAAATGAATTTGGAATGTAATGATTATACATTCTAATAGCTCTCGACGAGGGCTATATGTGAAACCAGTTTCAGTGGCCTATCATTCTCCATTCCAGCACTGTGGGCCATTTCATATTTACAAAAGTTTTCTATTGAATCGAGTCTGAAATGGACTTGAATTATAATGCTTATATATTCTGATAGCTCTCGGCGAGGGCTATATGTGGTACCAGTTTCATTGACCTATCTTTTTCCATTCCAGTACAGTGGGCCATTTTAGATTTTTAAAATTTAAGTTTAGAGTCCAAATTTCTCGAATCTGAAATGGATTCGGAATATAACTCTTGTAGATTCTAATAGCGCCCAAAAAGGCCTATATGTGGTACCAGTTTCATTTACCTATCTATTTGTAATCCAGCACAGTGGGCCACTTTAGATTTTTATCATTTAACTTTACATTCAAAATTGCTCGAATCTGAAATGGATTCGGAATACAACACGTATATATTCTGATAGCTCTCGACGAGGGCTATATGTGGTACCAGTTTCATTAACCTATCTTTTTCCATTCCAGCACAGTGGGCCATTCCAGATTTCTAAAATTTCAAAATTTCTCGCATCTGAAATGAATTTGGAATATAACTCTTGTACTTTCTGATAGCACTCGAAGAGAGCTATATGTGGTACCAGTTTTATCAACCTATCTATCTCCAATTTCATACTTTAAACAAATCAATTTATTACCACTTATTTGTGCAACCAGCCATTCTTTAACAGTTCTGAGATATATACTCCTAATATTCCTTTAAGTTAGTTATTACTCATTGTGTTTTCTATTATTATTGAGTTGTTTTTTTAATTTTAATGCACATACAACGCCATTTTTTAAGTTTTAATCTAAAATTAAATTCAAATTTCCAATTTTTTTACATAAAAGAGCTCTGTTAACCGTTAACATAGCTCTGTTAACCTGTTAAAATTGCTCTGTTAAAGTCAAATTTTAAAATTTATCTTCACACACATGTGTTTTGTTTATCATTTTGGCATTATGGGCACAATTTTTTTCTTGGTTCGTTAAAAGAAATCAGGGGTCTTCATAAAAATAACGAAAGGGCACTATACTCTTTTTAGAGTTGGGACCGTAAAATGAAATAAGGAGGAAATAGTGAAAAATTACACAGTAAAATGTAAAAAAACAAACTTTAGTTCCTCTTTATTAAAAAGTAGTCCACGAGGAGTTGACGGACACCATCAAATATAAAAGCGGGCATTAAGTTCGAGTTTTACAGCTAAAACAATTTAAAAAGTTTATTTTCTTTAAAATGAATTATTAAAGAAAAATAAAAGGAATTTTAGAGCGATGGTGTTAAATGCTAGTAAAAAACTGTTCACTCCTAAATAAATTTATGTTTATATTATAAAATTATGTATGTATGTTTATACTCGACTCCACGTTCTTCTTTTGTTAGTTTTTGAATTCCTTCCAAATTTAAAGTTTTGTACAAAAACAGTTTTTTATTACAAGATTGTTATTTTTGCAATAAAAAATAATATTTTATCCAAAAATCAGTCAATTTCGTTTATATCAAGCACTGTTACTGACTATAAATCTTTAATAACGCACATTTCGAAGTTTCATTAAAAAAAATAATAGTATAAATATAAATGTGTAAATTAAAAAAAAAAAAAAAAACAAAAAAAAATGTTCGGTCGGAGCAGGGATTGAACCCACGACCCTTTGCATGCAAGGCAGACATGCTAACCACTGCTCCACGTGGCAAACAAATGTATGTTTCTGTTAAATAATGTTATGTTTGCATAGGCTCGTGGGCGCTGCAAACTATGCTATATAAATGTAACTTAAAACGATAATTATCTACTGGTGACTATAACAGCTACGTAGCCCAGTGGATAGTGTGTTGGCTTACAAACTGTATGGTTCTCGGTTCGATTCTCCGTGCAGGCGAAAGGTAAAATTTAAAAAAATTTATAAAAGTGAATAATTTCTTCAACATTATTTCTATTACAGAGAAAGGTGCCAATAACTAAAGAAATTCGTGGAAGTGAAAATTACGAGTATGTTAGGGAATGAGCACAATAGTGTTTGGGAAAAATTATTCCAAGCATATAATATTTTTGGCTCAAAATGCTTCCAAACATATAATATGTTCACATAAAACAAACATATTAATGTTTCGGCAGTATGCAATAATATATGTGCTTCCTGCAAAATATGTTTGGAACATATGTTAAAGAAGCGATTTTTTTGAGGGTGTAGACCCATCTTTTAGTATACCGATCGGCTTAGAATTAAATTCTGAGTCGATTTAGCGATGTCCGTCCGTCTGTCTGTCTGTCTGTATATGTAATTTTGTGCACAAAGTACAGCTCGCAATTTAAGTCCGATCGTCCTCAAATTTGGCATAGGGCCGTTTCTTGGGACAGAGACAATCGCTATTGGTTTTGGAAAAAATCGGTCCAGATTTAGATATAGCTGCCATATATATTTATCCCCGATATGGTCATGTTAGCGTGTGTTTCAACCCATTTTCTTGAAATACCGAACATCTAAATATTTTATGAATTATAAATTAATGGTTCTTCAAGCTCGAGGTCTTTTTAAAATATTTTATTTATTATTCCCAATATTTCGCGATTACGATATTGAATCGCTTCCTCAGGGGTATGTATAGTATCCACAACACAAAATACTTAAAGCTACTGTAGATTCACTACCCTCGTCAGCTGTCTGTATTGCACAGCTGACGAGGGTAGTGAATCTACAGTAGCTTTAAGTATTTTGTGTTGTGGATACTATACATACCCCTGAGGAAGCGATTCAATATCGTAATCGCGAAATATTGGGAATAATAAATAAAATATTTTAAAAAGACCTCGAGCTTGAAGAACCATTAATTTATAATTCTAACGAAAAGGTCGACCAAAAATCAATCAAAAACTAATATTTTATGAATCTCGAAAAACTTGCAAAATATCAGCCAAATCGGTTCAGATTTAGATATAGCTCCCATATATATCTTTCGTCCGATTTAGACTCATATGACCGCAGAGGCCAAAGTTTACTACCGATCTTCGTGAAATTTTGCACAGAGGGTACACTGAAAAAAATATTGTCGTGAGGTCAAAGATTTCATGTCTTTAAAATATGAATGCAAATTTTGCTTAGCATAGAAGACGCATTTCTCTAGTATAAAGTTTTTTTCCTTGACCAAAGGTCGATAAACTTTTCAATGAAGTCGTATTGTCCTTATAATTAAGTGATTTGATTTAAAAATGGATATTATAACATGAAAGAAAAAATGTTTGGGCTAAGGTCAACTTGACTTTAATAATTTAGAAAAAATCTTTAAATTTAATGAAATTGTCTTTAAATTTGTTGTCTTTTTGCATCTTGACTACAAAGCAAAAAATCGTTCAAATATAGGACATGTTTTTCAACACTTTATTTTAAAGACGTTTTTTACTTGAAACATTGCATAATTTCTACTGGAAGTCGAGTCTTAATTTGGAAAATAAAGTCGTCGTTAACTTGTTTTTAAAGGACTTTGATAGCATATGAAGAAAAAAAGCTGAAAAAGCGAAAAATTAAAATTTGCTTAGAAGCAAGTACACAAAACCCGATTTTAAAAGAAAATTGTGTCTTAAAAGCAGGGATCCGGAGCGGAGCGTGGAGCGGAGCGGAGCAAGCCCTTTTTTTGCCGGAGCGGGAGCGGCATTTCTAAAATCCGGAGCGGAGCGGGAGCGGAGCGGTTTCCAAATGAAAAACCGCTCCGCTCCGAATAAAATATTACTTGAATGAAATGTGTAACTTTGAAATTACACTGTGTAGGTAATTTCAAATTTAGCTAGTACTTAGCGTAGTGTGAGTAAACGTTTAAAATGTACGATATGTATTTTTGTACGTACGTACATTGGGGAAAACACAACGTGTTTTTTAGTAATTGTTTTCAAAAACGGCAAATGTCAAAATTTATATATCTAGTATGTGTTGTAAAAGTAACGACAGTACTTTCGATCAATTTCATCCCGTATTACTACAAAGATGTTTGTAATGAACGTCAAATAAATGCAATTAAACGATCTTATTTATATTTAATATTTTAGTTTTCTACACTGAAAAAAATATTGTCGTGAAGTCAAAGATTCCATGTCCTTAGAATAAGAATGCAAATTTTGCTTAACATGGAAGACGCATTTCTCTAAAATAAAGTTTTTTTTCTTGTCCAAAAGGCAATAAACTTTTGAATGAAGTTGTAATGTCTTTATAATTAAGTGATTTTACTTAAAAATGTGTATCATAACATGAAAGATAACATTTTTGAGGTAAGGTCAGCGTGACTTTAATAATTAAGAAAAATTCTTTAAAATTAATAAAATTGTCTTTAAATTTGTTTCCTTTTTGCATCTTGCCTACAAAGCAAAAAATCGTTAAAAAATAAGACATGTTTTTCAACACTTTATTTTAAAGACGCTTTTTACTTGAAACATAGCATAATTTCTACTGGAAGTCGAGTCTTAATATGGAAAAAAATAACTCGTTAACTCGTTTTTAAAGGATTTTGACAACAACTGACGAAAAAAATCTAAAAAAATGAAAAATTACATTTGCTTCCTAGAAGCATGTACATAAACCCAAAATTTAAAAGAGAATTACGTCTTTAAAGTATCCTTACTTGTATTCTCCGCTTCTTTGGCTCGGAATTAATACCCAAACTGTTAAAGTAAAGACAAAATCTTTTGAAAAATTCGCCCCTAATAACCTTACGTTTGACCATACAGGCCTCATTTCTTAACTGATCTTACTCAAATCTTGCACAAGGTAACCTTTTGTGGTATTAATCGAACCCGAAATATATTATGCAATTTGGTTCAGATTTAGATGTAGCTTCCATATATATGCATCGCTCTATTTTCCCAAATTTGGCCATAATACTCTTATTTACTAACCAATGTTACTCAAATTTCAAACTATGATGTACTACCCGATCGTATTTATACGTACTTGTAGCTTTTACATAAGAATATTGCTCGATTTTTACAAATTTTGATTTATTACCCACACTAATTTAACGATTTTCTCTTTTTTAATAATGGGCTCAATATTAGTGGCATACTAACACCGTAGGTGCAATATCAACACAGCCAGTGTTGCTAGAAGTAGGGGAAATTCCCTATATGTAGGGTTTTTCTAATATTTAGCGTCTTGTAGGGACGTAGGGCCACAATGTAGGACATTTTCACTCAACATAATTTGTAATAATTTTTACATTTTGGTGGCTCTAGAGGAGGAAATTAGAAGCCGGCAAGGCTTGATCTTTAATAATGTGTGGTAAACTTTATTCCTGTAGAAAATTTTGTCAACATTTTATTTCTATAGATCATTTTGTCAAAATTGTATTTCTATAGAAATTTTTGTCAAAATATTATTTCTATAAAAAAATGTTCTCAAAATTTTATTTCTGTGGAAGTTTTTCTCAAAATTTTATTTCTATAGACTTTGTTGTCAAAATTTTATTTCTATGGAAAAATTTCTCACAAAAATGTTTATAGAAACTTTTTCAAAAATTTTATTTTTATAGAGATTTAACAAAAAAGATTACTAATTTGGGTAGAATTCTACCAACTGTGGCAACCGTGGTGGTAATACAAATGTATATTCTAAGTTATATACGTTGCATGTTCATGTTTTAAGATAATAAAGTACTTAGAACCATTTTTGTTTTGTAAAATTTTTTAAATTTAACGAAAAATATAGTAGGGAAAATTGTTTGGGAATGTATGGGAAAGTAGGGAACTTTTTTTGTCCTTGTAGGGTAAACCGAACATTTTCCCTGGCAACATTGACTATGAGCTATAGTCAGATTGACACAAAGCACCCATAGACATGTACCTCTTAATTTTCTTAAATACACTGAAAAAAATATTGTCGTGAGGTCAAAGATTTCATGTCTTTAAAATTCGAATACAAATTTTGCTTAGCATAGAAGACGCATTTCTCCAAAATAAAGTTTTTTTCCTTGTCCAAAAGTCGACAAACTTTTCAATGAAGTCGTATTGTCCTTATAATTAAGTGATTTGACTTAAAAATGGGTATCTTAACATGAAAGAAAAAATTTATAGGCTAAGGTCAACTTGACTTTAACAATTCAGAAAAATTCTTTAAATTTAATGAAATTGTCTTTAAATTTGTTGTCTTTTTGCATCTTGACTACAAAGCAAAAAATCGTTCAAATATAGGACATGTTTTTCAAAACTTTATTTTAAAGAAGTTTTTTGCTTCAAACATAGCATAATTTCTACTGGAAGTCGAGTCCTAATTTGGAAAATAAAGTTGCCGTTAACTCGTTTTTAAAGGACTTTGATAGCATATGAAGAAAAAAGCTGAGAAAGCGAAAAATTAAAATTTGCTTCCTAGAAGCAAGTACACAAAACCTAAATTTTAAAAAGAATTGTGTCTTAAAAGTATCAATACCAAATTTTTTAAAGTAAAGACAAAATCTTTGGAACCGAGTATGATTTTTTTCAGTGTATGTAACTGCGGTTTATCTCCCAGACCTATATGTTACCCTACAAATGCTTATGATTACTAATTCTGTAATGGTGGTTTAGGGTATGATATAGTCGGCCCCGCCCGACTTTCTACTTTACTTACTTGTTTTCATTCACATTTGCTTTACTATATTAGTTCTCGAAAATTTAATAAAAATTATGGATAGTTTCAATTTTGGTTGAAAAATGTGCGCATATACATTTATTATACAATAAAGGGGAAAAAAGCGAAATTAGGTAACACTAGATCTGAGTAAGAATATTCGTAGGTATACCACGGACTGATGTCGATGGAGGTTGTTGCAAACATAAACATACACACACACATTACAAATATAACAAAACCTCTTCTCTACGTCTGTTGCAAAACAAAAACAAATTTCGGAGAGTAGTTACTTCTACTCTGTGTATATACTTTCAATTCCAATCAGCGTTGCCGTTTTGGTCCGATCGGACCAAAATTGGTCCAAAAGATTTCTAATTTTTAAATTTGGTCCGATGGTCAGACCACACAGAATTTGGTCCATTTTGGTCCATTTTCATAAATTTGGTCACATATTAAATAGTAGATGGTGCACCGCAAAGAATATTGTAGGGAGGCCAAATATTTCACATGCTTAAAATACGAATACGAATTTTGCTTAGAATAGAAGACGTATTTCTCTGAAAAAAAAGTTTTTCCTTGTCTAAAAGTCTCTAAACTTTTCAATGAAGTCTGTTTGTCCTTATAGCTAAGTGATTCGACATAAAAATGTGTATCCTAACATGAATGCAAATTTCGTTTTAATGAAGTCAAAATGGATTTAATATTTCTGAAAAAATCTTCAAAATTAATAAAATATTTCAACACATTGTTTTAAAGTCATTATACCCTAAACCACATAGTGGTTAGGGTATAATAAGTTTGATCTGCCAAAAAATGTGCCTACAAGAAATATCGATTTTAGACCCCATAAAATATATACCGATCGACTCAGAATCACCTCCTGAGTCGATCTAGCGCTTGGCGTCCGTCCGTCCACCCGTCCGTCTGTCCATGTATTTGTTGTTCACAGGATTTCGGTCGCAATTATTAACCGATTTTGATGAAATTTGGTACAGGGAGTTTTTTTGGGCACAAGGACGAACGTTATTGAATTTGGAAGAAATCGGATCAAATTTAGATATATGTATTGCCCGATTTCGACAAATGGGGTCACGTTGCACTTTTTTTACTAACCGATCGTCGTCAAATTTAGCACAAAATAATCTTCTGTATCACCCTTTAAGTCTGAAAATTTCATCGAAATCGGTTCAGATTTAGATATAGGTCCCATATATATGTTTCGCCCGATTTTGTCAAATTAGGTCATAAAACCCTTATTTATCAACCGATCTTACTCAAAGTTGGCGAAATGTAATCTTCTATAGCACTAACTATATGTGCAAAAAATCATCGAAATCGGTTCAGATTTAGCTATAGCTCCCATATATGTACCGCCCGATTTTTCTAAATAAAATAAAACTCAATTGAACAAATAATACAATGTTTGTACTATAATTTTCTCGAAGAGGAGCGGAGCGGAGCGTGGAGTGGAGCGGAGCGATTTTTGTTTTCTCGGAGCGGAGCGGTTTTTTTTTTCTCCGGAGCGGGAGCGGAGCGGAGCGAAAAAAATGGACCGCTCCGGATCCCTGCTTAAAAGTATCCTTACTTGTATTCTCCGCTTCTTTGGCTCGGAATCAATACCAAATTTTTTAAGGTAAAGACAAAATCTTTGGAACCGGGTATGCTTTTTTTTCAGTGTAGAATTGACATTCTACCAATGCTTGGTAAATTTGATAGAAATCGGTTCAAATTTAGATATAGCTCCCATATATATCTTTCGTCCGATTTGAACTTATATGGCCACAAAAGCCAGAGTTTTGTCGTGATTTGCTTCAAATTTTGCACAAGGGGTACGTTTAATAGTATCGTTAAGTGTGTCAAATTTTGTTAAAATCGGTTCAGATTTAGATATAGCTCACATATATGTCTTTCGCCCGATTTGGACTTATATGGCCTCAAAAGCCAGAGTTTTGCCCTGCCTTACTTCACATTTTGCATAAGCGGAACTTTTAAGGATACTATTGTATGTGCCAAATATGGTCAAAATCGGTTCAGATTTAGATATGGCTCCCATATATATATTCCGTCCACTTTGCACTAATATGCCCAGGGGACCAAAGTTATACTCCCATTTAACATACGTGAAATTTCGCATAGATAGCAGAATTATTATTCTAACTATACATGTCAAATCAAACATCAAATCGGTTCAGATTATATATAGCTCCCATATATACGTACACCAGAGTTGGGGAATTATTAACTGGATAGCGTTAGCCGATTTACGTTTTAATTCTAGAGATTTTGTAGAAGTAAAAAAATTGTCTCCTTTATATAGCTTCCAGCAAATGTGAAGGAGTTGAGATGGTAACACAAATTTTGGCCTACATAGGGGTGAAGGGTATAATATAGTCGGCCCCGCCCGACTTTACTTACTTGTTTTTATCATACAACCGTTTGGAATCTAGTTTATTTAAATATTTATATAAATAACCTATCTTTTCTGGTGTCTTCAATTTTTTTCGGTGTACCAAAGTCCTTAAGTGAAGTCGAAATTCTAAATTCGGGAAGTTACAAAAAAGTAATTTGGATCCCCAATTTGTGATCTGGAAGTGGTTTGGATCATCCCCAATGAATTGTACATGGGCTTGTCATAGGACGGAAGTACTCCATTTTTGGTTCCTTTGTATTGATTATTTAGACGTTGTGTTTCGGAAGTTAATTTGAATGAAGAAATTAAAATTTTTATTTTACCAATATTTTTTATTACACTTTTAATAGGTTAGCTGATAAGTCCCCGGTCTGACACATAGATGTCGTCGCTAGTATTAAATGCATATTATTTTTATATAGTACCAACCTTCAAATGATTCGTGTCAAAATTTGACGTCTGTAAGTCAATTAGTTTGTGAGATAGAGCGTCTTTTGTGAAGCAACTTTTGTTATTGTGAAAAAAAATGGAAAAAAGGAATTTCGTGTTTTGATAAAATACTGTTTTCTGAAGGGAAAAATACGGTGGAAGCAAAAACTTGGCTCGACAATGAGTTTCCGGACTCTGCCCCCAGAGAAATCAACAATAATTGATTGGTATGCAAAATTCAAGCATGGTGGAATGAGCACGGAGGACGGTGAACGCAGTGGACGCCCGAAAGAGGTGGTTACCGACGAAAACATAAAAAAAAAAAAACCACAAAATGATTTTGAATGACCGTAAAATGAAGTTGATCGAGATGGCAGAGGCTTTAAAGATATCAAAGGAACGTGTTGGTCATATCATTCATCAATATTTGGATATGCGGAAGCTCTGTGCAAAATGGGTGCCGCGCGAGCTCACATTTGACCAAAAACAACGTGTTGATGGTTCTGAGCGGTGTTTGCAGCTGTTAACTCGTAATACACCCGAGTTTTTCCGTCGATATGTGACAATGGATGAAACATGGCTCCATCACTACACTCCTGAGTCCAATCGACAGTGGACAGCGACTCAAAAGTCCGCTGGCAAAGTAATGGTCTCTGTTTTTTGGGATGCGCATGGAATAATTTTTATCGATTATCTTGAGAAGGGAAAAACCACCAACAGTGACTATTATATGGCGTTATTGGAGCGTTTGAAGGTCGAATTCGCGGCAACAAGTCATTGAGAACGATGGCAAAAATTCATGAATTGGGCTTCGAATTGCTTCCCCACCCACCGTATTCTCCAGATCTGGCCCCCAGCGACTTTTTCTTGTTCTCAGACCTCAAAAGGATGCTCGCAGGGAAAAAATTTGGCTGCAATGAAGAGGTGATCGCCGAAACTGAGGCCTATTTTAAAGCAAGACCGAAGGAGTACTACCAAAATGGTATCAACAAATTGAAAGGTCGTTATAATCGTTGTATCGCTCTTGAAGGGAACTATGTTGAATAATAAAAACGAATTTTGACAAAAAAATGTTAGACTGGGGACTTATCAGCCAACCTGTTATTTTCTTATTATCTAATTTTTACAATTTGAAAAACTTTTCCGCTCCCACCGGGGGTAGAGCCTGGTACCATAACCCCACAGGCGTGATATTTTTAATTTTATTTTTATTGATTTTTTTATATGGTGGAGGCATAATAAGTTTGCCATTCCGTTTGTAACACATCGAAATGTCGATTTCCGACTATACGAAAGCATATATACTCTTGATCAGGGAGAAATTCTAATACGATATAACCATGTCCGTCTGTCTGTCTGTCTGGCTGCCTTTTCTGTTGTAATCACGCTACAGTCTTCAATAATGAAGCAAACGTGCTGAAATTTTGTACAAACTCGTCTTTTGTGTGCAGGCAGGTCAAGTTCGAAGATGGGCTATATCGTTCCAGGCTTTTATATAGTCCCCATATTAACCGATCTCCCGACTTGGAGTCTTGGACTTAAGGAAACTGTAGTTTTTATCCAATTTGCCTGAAATTGAAAATTTATAGGTATTTTAGGACCATAAAGAGGTGTGTCAAAAATGGTGAGTATCGGTCCATGGTTTGGTATAGCCCCCATATAAACCGATCTCCCGATTTTACTTCTTGGGCTTATAGAAACCAGGGCTGTGGAGTCGAGCCAATTTTGCTCGACTCCGACTCCGACTCCAGCATTTTTCATCAGCTCGACTCCGACTCCGGAGTCGACTCCGGGTAATATAACTAAATCTCATTTTAATACCACTAATTTGTAGTTCTATTGTGGGGGTACCGTAAGTGGACGATATAAAGAATCGTGTTTATTTATGTGTGCCAAAAAAGATCTTAATTTCACATTAGATGCCAATTGAATTCTATATTTCAAATTTATGGCAATGTTTAAAAAATAAAATAATGATATAAATACCCATCATAATATGAGAATATACCAACAGTATATGTACTTGTGGACCAAAATTGTTGATACTATCTCAAATCCTTTAAATTTGTTGCGAGCTATATAAAGGTTTATATTTCCATATGCATGAATTTGAATCTGAAGACAAAATTGTATATACTTCTACAAAATCTATGTACTTAAAATTTAAATCTAACGTTATGGGACGTAACACAATTTTAACGAAAAATAAAAATGCAAGGAAAGTCTAAAGTCGGGCGGGCCGATTATAATATACTCTGCACAACTTTGTATTTAGATCTACATTTTGATAAAATCTCAAATCAGACTTCTACAAAACTCGGGCAATATTTGGGAAATATTTATAATTGTATAGACAATTTCGAAAAATGCATTTATGATTTGAAAATTTGAGTCATTTCTACAAGCTTTCGACTTAGCAGCAATTTTTCCAAAATTGTATGCTCACTGAATACAATTTTGGAAAAATTTTTGTCTAGTAAATAACATTTTGCAAAATTTTATAAAGAAATAAAATTTTGGAAAATTTTCTACAGTAACAAAATTTTGACTAAATTTTCTATAGAAATAAAATTTTGGCAACATTTTCTATAGAAATCAAATTTTGACCAAATATATAGAAATACAATTTTGAATAAAATTTTTGTTGAAATAGAATTTGGCAAAATTTTTTATAGAAAAAAAAGTTTGAAAAAATTATCAATAGAAATATAATTTAAAATAATTGTGTAGCAAACAAAATTTTGCAAAATTTTCTATAGAAATAAAATTTTGCAAAATATTCTATATAAACAACATTTTGACTAAATTTTCTATAGAAGTAAAATTTTGACTAAATTTTATATAGAAAAAAATATTTCTATATTAATAAAATTTTGAATACATTTTTATAGCAGTGAGTATCAGTGAGCATCAGTAAGAAAAAAAATTGAGAAAATTTGCTGTAGAAATAAAATTTGACAATTTTTTCTTATAGAAATAAAATTTTGAAAAAATTATCAATAAAAATACAATTTTAGAAAAATTTTTGTGTAGTAAATAAAATTCTGCAAAATATTCTACAGAAACAAAATTTTGACTAAATTTTCTATAGAAATAAAATTTTGACAAAATTTCCTATAGAAATAAAATGTTGACCAAATTTTCTGTAGAAATAAAATTTAGACCAAATTTTCTAATAAATTTTTGTGTAACAAACAAAATTTTGCAAAATTTTCTATAGAAATAAAACTTTGCAAAATATTCTATAGAAACTAAATTTTGACTCAATTTTCTATAGAAATAAAATTTTTACTAAATTTTCTATAGAAATAAAATTTTGACTAAATTTTCTATAGAAAACAAGTAAGGAAAGTCTAAAGTCGGGCGGGACCGACTATATTATACCCTGCACCACTTTGTAGATCTAAATTTTCGATACCATATCACATCCGTCAAATGTGTTGGGGGCTATATGTAAAGGTTTGTCCCAAATACATACATTTAACAAGTAAGGAAAGTCTAAAATTTTAAGGAAACTTCGCAATAGTTTATTTATGATTTATCGCTCGATATATATGTATTAGAAGTTTAGGAAAATTAGAGTCATTTTTACAACTTTTCGACTAAGCAGTGGCGATTTAACAAGGAAAATGTTGGTATTTTGACCATTTTTGTCGAAATCAGAAAAACATATATATGGAGGCTATATCTAAATCTGAACCGATGTCAACCAATTTTGGCACGCATAGCTACAATGCTAATTCTACTCCCTGTGCAAAATTTCAACTAAATCGGAGAAAAAAATTGGCCTCTGTGGTCATATGAGTGTAAATCGGGCGAAAGCTATATATGGGAGCTATATCTAAATCTGAACCGATTTCAACCAAATTTGGCACGCATAGCTATAATGCTAATTCTACTCCCTGTTCAAAATTTCAACCAAAGTGGGGTAAAACTCTGGCTTCTGGGACCGTATTAGTCCATATCGGGCGAAAGATATATATGGGAGCTATATCTAAATCTGAACCGATTTCAATAAAATTTGGCACACTTGACTATAGTACTAATTGTTCTTCTTGTGCAAAATTTTAAGCAAATAAGGGTAAAACTCTGGCTTCTGGGGCCATATAAGTCCATATCGGTCGAAATATATATATGGGAGCTATATCTAAATCTGAACCGATTTCTTCCAAAATCAATAGGGATCTATTCTGAGCCAAAACACATACTTGTACCAAATTTGAAGTCGATTGGACTAAAGCTGCGACCTAGACTTTGATTACAAAAATGTGTTCACGGACAGACGGACATCGCTAGAGCCCACCCTGAGCATTTTTGCCAAAGACACCATGTATATATCTCGTCTCCTTCTGGGTGTTGCAAACACATGCACTAACTTATAATACCCTGTTCCACAGTGTGGAGCAGGGTATAAAAATATTTCTATAGTAATAAAATTTTGAATAAAATTTTTATATAATTAAAATTTTGACAAAATTTGCTATAGAAATAAAATTTTGACAAAACTTTTTATAGAGATAACATTTTGACAAAATTTTCTAATAAAACAACTTTGAAAAAATTTTCTGCCAATATTCCACATATGTATATTGCCTTAAAATAAAATAAAAATAATATCGATTGTTCGAAACATTTCAAATAAATTGATATGGGCATTAAAATGGATCGATCCAGCCCATCTGCTAGTCAAACATTCTAGGAAACATAAAAAGATAGCCGTAATTGGAAGTTGATTTTCATTTACAATCATGCTGTACATTGATCGAATGAATAACGCAATGGAAACTAATTTGCGTAAAAACTTGCTTAGTTACAAATATGTGAAGTGTTTTAAAAAATTTGGTTTAGCCGGAGTCGGAGTCGGAGTCGAGCAAAATTTTTACGACTCCGACTCCAGATCTGATATAGTCTTCATAGGTAAAATCTTTAAATTTACCTTACCGGGAAGTGTACTTGTTGAACTGCTCTGCTTGGGAGAATATCTGTCATCAAACCCTCCTGAAATTTTGAAGTAAAATATAATATTTTTTTCCTGGTGGTGGGTCTTTAAGATTCGGCCCGGCCGAACTTACTGCTGTATATACTTGTTTTACTTTTTGTTACTTGTCCAAAATGTTGAGTCTAAACCTACAAATAGTGTATTTTCTAAGACTGGTCTAAAAGAGCATCATTGGAAGTGGAAAACAATTGATAGAGGATCTCGGGATGCTTTTAAAAAGAAATGTTTTTCGAACAGCTTCCAATTTTCTTGCTGAATATCAATGGTATTTAAAATTGTGTATCTGAAAAAAAAACTTGATATTTTTGAGACGCTAAAACAAACACCCAAAATGTTTGATGGGATATTGATAGTTTTCGAAATTAACATGTTGCGACGATTCGAAACATTCCACGTTATATGCAAGTGTGTCTAGCTTAGTGGTGAGTTTCACTTTTGACAAACTCCTAAAACTATGCTATAATTTTTTACATTAGCCAAATATCTTATATTAACCCATGAAGTCCTTCTATAAACGTCAAAGCGATACTTTTCGAGGTTTTGTAAGCTCTATTAAAGATGTAAGGTACCTGACAGGTAATATTATCAATTCAAATTACCCCAATGTATGTGTGTGAGAATACTGTTCTTGATTGAAACGACAACAAATTGTTGAAGTAATCTAAATGTTACAATATATTAAATTTTCTCAATACGGACACTGATTACCTTGTGACCATAGCGTCGTAAGATTTCTTGAGTGAATGTTGGACTGAACTGTAGCGTGACAGTTAATTTTATGACAGTTAATTTATATAATGTTATGATTTTTTTGAATTTATAACGTAAAAAATTGATATGGAGTTTTGTTTGTTTTTATGAAACTTTCGGCAGAAAATAGTGGTTTACTGAAGGTGGATGTTGGAGTAAAAGTCATCAGCGTATTGTACAATACACACAATTTTGGACCTTCTTTTCATATTTATTGAAGAAACCGAAGAACCAAAAAATGTGTATTTTTCGCTATACGGTTTCGAGTTTTGTAACGAAATCCGGTTAACAGATGTCTAAAACTCAATCCATTTCAACAAAAATTGCCACATGTAATGATACTTCCAACTGGACTCCCAGATCATATCAAGGGCAAACGCATGACTCAGGGGCCATATATATATACAGTGAAACCATTATTGTTGTTTTGATTTCAGCGTTGACTAAACTACAGAGGAAAAGTATGTTTGTTAAATTTTGTTGGACAAAGTGCTTTAGACCGCAAGATGGTTGGATGGACTGCTGTTTCGGATTCCTCATCAGCATCCTCTACTTGCAGTGAAATTATCAACTAATAATTTCGGGTAAGTCACTCAACGCAAAGTAAATTACACGTGAACCATCCGAAAAAAGGTTTTCGATAGTCGGGAGAGTCGCTAATAGAGTTTATTTTGCGTACTAATCTGGTAGTTTGCAACAAGGGAGATGCCCCAACCTTTGTCATTGGAGGTACTATTGAACACACATTGTACTGGAAATCAGACGGTTGAACCATGTTCTGGCGGTGCCACAGTTGCTCAGCGGTCGTTTCCTGTCGAGGAAATTGTATCGGAATCTAGAATAAAATGGGCGTTAAATAGCTTTGGACCATTAAAATCCCCCGGACCTGATGGAATTACTCCGGCGGAGTTACAAGCAGTGACTGACAAAATTATCCCCTGGTTGTCGGCGATTTATAAAGGATGTATCAACTTATCATATATCCCAGGAAAGTGGAGGGAAACAAAAGTCCTTCGCCCTCTCTCTAGAGGGCGAAGGATTTCCGACCAATCAGCTTATCTTCATTCCTACTTAAGACTCTGGAGAGGATGATAGATATTTATCTTAGAACTAGCATCGATTCAAGTTTGTTCTTGAAACGACAGCATGCATACTCGAAGGGCAGGTCTACTGAGACCGCATTACATGAACTAGCCAGCTTTATTGAAAGCTCACTATCTGCCAAAGAATACACAAACGTGGCGTTCTAGACATCGAAGGGGCGTTAAATAATGTCAATCCGAGCTCGATATTAAATGGACTGACAACTCTGAATGTTGATCCATGTATACTTAGACTGTTAGACTAACTTCTAATGAAGAGACGTATTTCAGCCACACTAGGACAAGCAAACATACAAAGGTATGTGAACAGAGGCTCTCCCCAAGGAGGAGTTCTATCACCTCTTCTTTGGAATGTTGCTATAAATAACCTTCTGGTTACCCTAGAAAAAGAAAGGATAAAAGTGGTGGCATTCGCAGATGATGTGGCTCTAGCAGTCAGGGGAAAATTCCCATCCACAATAAGAGATATTATTCACAGGGCCCTCCGGATAACTGAGAAATGGGCGAAAGACAATGGTCTTGGGGTAAATCCTTCAAAGATAGAATTAGTCATGTACTGAAAAGATCGAAAAACTCCCACGGTTAGGCCCATTTCCTTATGGAAATTCCCTTTGCTGAGTGTGCAAAATACCTTGGCGTTATTTTGGACAGGAAGCTAAACTTTAAGCTTAATATTGAAGAAAGGGCGAGAAAAGCAACGGTAGCTTTATACTCGTGCAAAAAAGCAATAGGAAAAAAGTGGGGACTAAAACGAAAAATTGTGCATTGGCTATACACGGCAGTGGTTAGACCTATAACGCTCTCAATGAGATGGCTGAACAGTACAATATTCACCTAATATGGGTGCCTGACCATAGGAACATACCGGGGAACTGCGAAGCGGATGAGTTGGCAAGGCTAGGGACTACCTTACATATTCCAGAGGAACTAGAATCTGTTGGTATGCCCCTGGCTACCTGCAAGCTCATGCTGCGTGAGAAGGCTGTTATGATGGCAAATGTTCGATGGGAGAATTGCAAGGGTTGTAACGACACCAAGCAAATATGGCCCCATTTAAATTTAAACCGCACACTAGATATGCTAGTGTTCTCGAGACGTCAGATATCACTCCTGATATAGTCTATAACGGCCTGATAGGCGATTTTGCAAAAACTATAGGCGCGAAGTATAATGACTATTGTATGAGCTGTCATGATGCGGAGGAAAAGGAATCAATTAAACACCTCTTGTGTGAGTGTCCTGCATTTTGTGTAAAGCGCAAGCAACTTTTAGGAGCATATAGCTTCAGATTACTGGCGGATCTGGAAAACGTTAACTTAAGCAGTCTGCTAATGTTTTTGGAACAATCTGGTTGCTTCAACGAAGAAAAATAATCGGGAAGGTTCAACGGTTAAAACTAGAAGTGCCTATATGTAATAGGTACTTTTAGTTAATGTGGTATCACAATGGACTGAATAGTCCAGTGTTGCCAGGTGAATTTTGATTCTTCCCCCCAAATCTTAAGAAAAAAATCCCTAAATTGGTCTAAGCTTTTTTCAAAAATCCCCAAAAAATTTCAGAATATAAAAGTACAAAAAGTGGCCCCAAAATTACGTGGAAAAAATCCTGTAGTTATACACTTTAAAAATTAAATTTAACACAAATATATATCCTGAAAGAAGAGTTCTTTCCTGAGAAACGAAATTTTAGAAAAACTAAGTTTTCTTTTGATGCTAATTTTTTTTTTTCGTTTGAAGTAAATAAAAAATAAAATTTGCTATTTAAGAAAATACTTTAAAACAAAAGAGATTTTCGTTTGTTTAAAATTTCATCCCTGAGGAAATTATTTTTTCATGCTTATTTCTTTCTTAGCAGCTGAAAGCTTTTTAAGAGTTAAAATACGATTGTTTTTAATTTTGTCAAATATTAAAAATGCCCTTTCAACAGAAGAGTTTAAAAAACCTAACGAAAATAATGCTATTGGATACTTGTTTGTATTTAGGATCTTCTTGTTGACTTTCCGCATCTTTTTTCTCATAACTCATGCTAGAATTGTTCCGAATTTGCTTGAGAATTGCTCCACTTTATAAGGTCTGAAATAATTTTTTACCCCCAAAAATCCCCCCAAATAAATTTTACCCCTAAAAATCCCCCTAAACGTGAAAAACCCCCTAAATTTGGGGGAAAACCCCTAACCTGGCAACACTGGAATAGTCTAAGTGAGCCTGAATCTTAATCGGGTTGACACTTTAACCTAACCTAACCTAACCTATTGTGTAAATAAAATATACAGTGAAACCACTCAGAAGTGGACATTTACGGTCGCCTAAATTTTGTCCACATTTGGGAGTTGTTCTCTTATAAGATGTTACCTGTAATGTGATAATATACCAAACACCTTACGAAAATAGTCTACCTTTCTAAGGTGTCCGGTTTTCAAACAGTCCTA